>NC_064615.1:364911893-365212782 GCF_023898315.1 Schistocerca nitens | reverse complement strand
CGCACGGATGCACGCCAAGACCGTAGGATCCTACGCAGTGCCGTAGGGGACCGCACCGCCACTTCCCAGCAAATTAGGGACACTGTTGCTCCTGGGATATCGGCGAGGACCATTCGCAACCGTCTCGATGAAGCTGGGCTACGGTCCCGCACACCGTCAGGCCGTCTTCCGCTCACGCCCCAACATCGTGCAGCCCGCCTCCAGTGGTGTCGCGACAGGCGTGAATGGAGGGACGAATGGAGACGTGTCGTCTTCAGCGATGAGAGTCGCTTCTGCCTTGGTGCCAATGATGGTCGTATGCGTGTTTGGCGCCGTGCAGGTGAACGCCACAATCAGGACTGCATACGACCGAGGTACACAGGGCCAACACCCGGCATCATGGTGTGGGGAGCGATCTCCTACACTGGCCGTACACCACTGGTGATCGTCGAGGGGACACTGAATAGTGCACGGTACATCCAAACCGTCATCGAACCCATCGTTCTACCATTCCTAGACCGGCAAGGGAGCTTGGTGTTCCAACAGGACAATGCACGTCCGCATGTATCCCGTGCCACCCAACGTGCTCTAGAAGGTGTAAGTCAACTACCCTGGCCAGCAAGATCTCCGGATCTGTCCCCCATTGAGCATGTTTGGGACTGGATGAAGCGTCGTCTCACGCGGTCTGCACGTCCAGCACGAACGCTGGTCCAACTGAGGCGCCAGGTGGAAATGGCATGGCAAACCGTTCCACAGGACTACATCCAGCATCTCTACGATCGTCTCCATGGGAGAATAGCAGCCTGCATTGCTGCGAAAGGTGGATATACACTGTACTAGTGCCGACATTGTGCATGCTCTGTTGCCTGTGTCTATGTGCCTGTGGTTCTGTCAGTGTGATCATGTGATGTATCTGACCCCAGGAATGTGTCAATAAAGTTTCCCCTTCCTGGGACAATGAATTCACGGTGTTCTTATTTCAATTTCCAGGAGTGTAATTGCTACTTTTTAAGGTCGACCTTTTAAAGTTATACAAGGTCAGTCATCACTGAAATGGCTCCGCTGTCCTAAGGTTTAACATAGCTGCCCTACTTAATGGGATTTTGAGGTGAAACATCGTTCTGGGAAGACTCACAGTAATGCAGATGGCTTAGGTCGCAAGGTAAGTGTATCCACGAATGTGTGATGCAAGGCTCAGGCCGCTGACCGAGACTGTCAACAACTCACGAGACAAGCTCAGCTCAGTTCTGACAGGGTGTAATTCAAACAAATGAGAGTTGGTTGGTACATGTTGCCCCCATGTTCATGTTATGCAGTGTTAAAAGCTATCTTAGCAGGACATGGAGGCTGAGAAGATGTGGAACGTTATGCTGCAGAGAAGTACTGGTGAAAGTTGTAGAAACAAGATGTGGTACATTACGTCAAAAGCAACATACAGTGCATACAAGGAGCTCAGCTTAGTCAACAATAGGACGCACTGCAGCAGCTGTCTCATGTCAGAAGACCATTGTAAATGGTTCGCCCCTCTGCACAGTCATTGACAGGGAATCGCTATGTACTGACGATAATTGATTATTTTTCACGAGATCACTCTATGACTGCAGTACCAAACCAGCAAGCAGAAACAGTAGCTCGCAGTGGATATTAAAATTTGAGAGGCTGGAGGCCATCATACAGAGCACTAATTTTATGTCCAGTCTGATGAAATAATTATGTTGGCTTTTGCAAACTGAAGCTGACGATTAGTGCACTATATCAACCAGCTAATAATAGATCAGAGAGGGTGTACGGAACAACAGGGAAAACGTTGTCATGTAAAAAGTCTCATATAATGGCTGAAGCACTCTACTATCGTAAAGGGTAGTGGCCTGAAATTCAGAGGTACGTTAGAGTGTGGGGTTTTCACCATATGAAGTTGCTTTCAGGGAAAAGATTTATTTTTTATTTTTATTTCTCGTCTAGTTCTGTAGGACAAAATTGAGAAGCAAATATCCAAGATCGCGGAACGTGTCTGTACGTGAAATTACAACACAAAAGTAATAACAGACGTTATTTAAGGAAACAGGAAGTGTTCAGCCACATGTGAAACGTCAACCACGACCTGCAACAAATGATGATATCCAAGTTCGTGTTTTAGCTGCTGTCGCGGCTAATCCGCACATAAGTAGCTCACAACTTGCGCAAGAATCGGGAATCTCTCAAAACGTCGGTGTTGAGAATGCTACATCAACATCGATTGCACCCGTACAACATTTCTATGCACCAGGAATTGCATGGCGACGAGTTTGAAAGTCGTGTACAGTTCTGCTACTGGGCACAAGAGAAATTACGGGCCGATGACAGATATTTTGCACGAGTTCTATTTAGCGACGAAGCCTTATTCACTAACAGCGGTAACGTAAATCGGCATAATATACACCATTGGGCAACGGAAAATGCACGATCGCTGCGACAAGTGGAACAACAGCGACCTTTGCGGGGTAATGTATGGTGCGGCATTGTGGGAGGAAGGATAATTGGCCCCATTTCACCGATTGTAATGTAAATGGTGCCATGTATGCTGGTTCCCTACGTAATGTTCTACCGATGTTACTACAAGATGTTTCACTGCATGACAAAATCACGATGTACTTCCAACATTATGGATGTCCGGCATATAGCTCGCGTGCGGTTGAAGCGGTATTGAATAGCATATTTCATGACAATTGGATTGGTCGTCAAAACACCATACTATGGCCGCACGTTCACCGGATCTGACGTCCCAAGATTTCTTTCTGTGGTGAAAGTTGAGGGATATTGGCTATCATGATCCGCCGACAACGCCTGACAACATGCGTCATTGTCAAGGCATGTGCGAACATTACGGTAGGCGAACTACTCGCTGTCGAGAGGAATGTCGTTACACGTCTTGCCATATGCGTTGAGGTTGACGGACATCATTTTGAGCATTTATTGCATTAATGTAGTATCTACAGGTAACCACGCTGTAACAGCAAGCGTTCTCAGAAATGATAAGTTCACAAAGGTACATGTATCACATTGGAACAACCGAAATAAAATGTTCAAACGTACCTACCTTTTGTATTTTAATTAAAAAACCTACCTGTTACCAGCTGTTAGTCTAAAACTGTGAGCCATATGTTTGTGACTATTACAGCGCCATGTATCACAAAGCGAAAAAAGTGGTCCAACTAATACATTCATATTTCTTTACCTAGTACACGAAAATCTAATAAAAAAATGGGGGCTCCTATTTAAAAAAAACGCAGTTGATATCCGTTTGACCTATGGCAGCGCCATCTAGTGGGCCAACCATAGCGCCATCCGGTTTCCACCTTCAAAGTTTCGTTCTTTGTAGTTTTTTCGTATGACGCTTATTTGGTGAGATATTTGGCCCGGTCACGATCAATGGACCACCATGTATATAGAGAGGCCAATATCAGAATACCCAGATTAGTGAAGTGGGGTCGAACAACAGTTTTGCGAACCTTCACCAATTATTGCCCGAACTGCCCGTCTCTGACCCAAAAATATCCTTTGACAGTGGGAAGAGTTATTCCAAAAGTAAGCGAATGAAAATAAGTAAAGAAGACTAATTTTCGTGTCGTACGAGCATTTAGTTCAGATAGCGTTCAAATAGAGAAAGTGGCAGCATTAAGTCTTTGAACAAGACCCTGAACATGAGTTTTCCACAACAGTTTATTATCTATCTGAACACCTAGAAATTTGAACTGTTCAGTTTCATTAATCATATGCCTATTCTGTGAAATTAAAACATCAGGTTTTGTTAAATTGTGTGTTAGAAACTGTAAAAACTGACTCTTACTGTGATTTAGAGTTAGTTTATTTTCTACAAGCCATGAACTTGAGTCATGAATTGCACTATTTGAAATCGAGCCAATGTCGCTGACAACATCCTTTACTAGCAAGCTAGTGTCATCAGAAAACAGAAATATTTTAAAATTTCCTGTAATATTAGAAGCCATATCGCTTACGTAAGTAAGGAACAGGAGTGGCCCAAACACTGATTCCTCGGAAACCCTCCATTTAACCACCCCGCTCGGAGCACACATCACAGCCCAAATCACAGCCATTCTCAACACTGTGAATAATGACTTTTTGCTACCTGTTGTTAAAGTAAGAGGTGAGCCAATTCCGAGCTACTCCCCATAGGAGTAAACCGCTGAATTACAGGACTATATCACTAACGTCGATTTGCAGTAGGGATTTGGAACATATACTATATCTGAACATTGTGAAGTACCTCGAAGAAACCGATTTATCGACACAGTCAGCATGCTTTCAGAAAATATGGTTCTTGTGAAACACAACTAGCTCTTTATACTCATGAAGTAATAAGTGCTATCGACAGGGGATGTCAAAAAAATGGCTCTGAGCGCTATGGGACTTAACACCTATGGTCATCAGTCCCCTAGAAGTTAGAACTACTTAAACCTAACTAACCTAAGGGCATCACACAACACCCAGTCATCACGAGGCAGAGAAAATACCTGACCCCGCCGGGAATCGAACCCGGAAACCGGGCGTGGGAAGCGAGAACGCTACAGCACGACCACGAGCTGCGGACACAGCGGATGTCAAACTGATTCCATGTTTTTAGATTTCCAGATTGATTTCGACACCGCTCCTCACAAGCGTCTTCTAACCAAACTGCGTGCCTACGGAGTATCGCCTCAGTTGTGCGACTGAATTCGTGATTTCCTTTCAGAGAGGTCACAGTTCGTAGTAATAGACGGAAAGTCATCGAGTAAAACAGAAGTAATATCCAGCGTTCCCCAAGGAAGTGTTATAGGACCTCTATTGTTCCTGATCTATATTAACGACATAGGAGACAATCTGAGTAGCCGTCTTAGATTGTTTGCAGATGATGCTGTCATTTACCATCTTTTAAAGTCATCAGATGATCAAAATGACTTGCAAAATGATTTAGATAAGACATCTGCATGGTGCGAAAAGTGGCAATTGACCCTGAATAAGGAAAAGTGTGAAGTTATTCACATGAGTCCTAAAAGAAATCAGCTAAATTTCGATTACGCGGTAAGTCACACAAATCTGAAGGCTGTAAATTCAACTACATACTTAGGGATTAGACCTAAATTGGAACGATCACATAGAAAATATTTTGGGTAGAGCAAACCAAAGACTGCGATTCATTGGCAGAACACTTACAAGGTGCAACAGGTCTACTAAAGAGACTTCTTACACCAATCTTGTCCGCCCTATTCTGGAGTATTGGTGTGTGGTGTGGGATGCACATCAGGCGGGACTGACGGATGACATCGAAAAAGTACAAAGAAGGGCAGCACGTTTTGTATTATCGCGAAATAGGGGAGATAGTGTCACAGACATGATAAGTGAGTTGGAGTGTCAATCATTAAGACAAAGGCGTTTTTCTTTGCGACGGGATCTTCTCATCTTCTTATGAAATTTCAATCACCAGTTTTCTCCTCCGATTGCGAAAACATTCTGTTGGCACGCACCTGCATAGGAAGAAATGATCATCACGATAAAATAAGAGAAATCAGGGCTCGCACAGAAAAATTTAAGTGCTCCTTTTTCCCGCGTCGTTTTCGAGAGTGGAACGGTAGGGAGATAGCATGAAGGTGGTTAATTGAACCCTCTGCCAGGCACTTTACTGTGAATAGCAGAGAAATCACGTAGATGTAGATGTAGATATTCCATAATGGTCCACCTCCTGGGCAATATTTTGTGATCAACACAATCAAACGCCTTAGTTAAACAAAAAAATATGCCTAGCGTTGGAAACCTTTTGTTTAATCCATTCAGTTCCTCACAGAGAAAGGAAAATTTAGCATTTTCAGTAGTTAAATGGCTTCTATAGCCGAACTGTACATGATTCCCTGTAGAAACTAAGTTTTTATTGAATTCACCAACAATGCCCCCCCATGAACCATGGACCTTGCCGTTGGTGGGGAGGCTTGCGTGCTCCAACGATACAGATAGCCGTACCATAGGTGCAACCACAACGGAGGGGTATCTGTTGAGAGGCCAGACAAACGTGTGGTTCCTGAAGAGGGGCAGCAGCCTTTTCAGTAGTTGCAGGGGCAACAGTCTGGATGATTGACTGATCTGGCCTTGTAACACTAAACAAAATGGCCTTGCTGTTCTGGTACTGCGAACGGCTGAAAGCAAGGGGAAACTACAGTCGTAATTTATCCCGAGGGCATGCAGCTTTACTGTATGATTAAATGATGATGGCGTCCTCTTGGGTAAAATATTCCAGAGGTAAAATAGTCCCCCATTCGGATCTCCGGTCCGGGACTACTCAAGAGCACGTCGTTATCAGGAGAAAGAAAACTGGCGTTCTACGAATCGGAGCGTGGAATGTCAGATCCCTTAATCGGGCAGGTAGGTTAGAAAATTTAAAAAGGGAAATGGATAAGTTGAAGTTAGATATTGTGGGAATTAGTGAAGTTCGGTGGCAGGAGGAACAAGACTTTTGGTCAGGTGAATACAGGATTATAAATACAAAATCAAATATGGGTAATGCAGGAGTAGGTTTAATAATGAATAAAAAAATCGGAGTACGGTTAAGCTACTACAAACAGCATAGTGAACGCATTATTGTGGCCAAGATAGACACGAAGCCCACGCCTACCACAGTAGTACAAGTTTATATGCCAACTAGCTCTGCAGATGACGAAGAAACTGATGAAATGTATGATGATATAAAAGAAATTATTCAGGTAGTGAAGAGAGACGAAAATTTAATAGTCATGGGTGACTTGAATTCTAGAGTAGGAAAAGGGAGAGAAGGAAACATAGTAGGTGAATATGGATTGGGGCTAAGAAATGAAAGAGGATGCCGCCTGGTAGAATTTTGCGTAGAGCATAATTTAATCATAGCTAACACTTGGTTTAAGAATCATGAAAGAAGGTTGTATACATGGAAGAACCCTGGAGATACTAAAAGACATCAAATAGATTATATAATGGTAAGACAGAGATTTAGGAACCAGGTTTTAAATTGTAAGACATTTCCAGGGGCAGATGTGGACTCTGACCACAATCTATTGGTTATGAACTGTAGATTAAAACTGAAGAAACTGCAAAAAGGTGGGAATTTAAGGAGAGGGGACCTGGATAAACTGAAAGAACCAGAGGTTGTACAGAGTTTCAGGGAGAGCATAAGGGTACAATTGACAGGAATGGGGGAAAGCAATACAGTAGAAGAAGAAAGGGTAGCTTTGAGGGATGAAACAGTGAAGGCAGCAGAGGATCAAATAGGTAAAAAGACGAGGGCTAGTAGAAAACCTTGGGTAACAGAAGAAATATTGAATTTAATTGATGAAAGGAGAAAATATAAAAATGCAGTAAATGAAGCAGGGAAAAAGGAATACAAACGTCTCAAAAATGATATCGACAGGAAGTGCAAAATGGCTAAGCAGGGATGGCTAGAGGACAATTGTAAGGATGTATAGGCTTATCTCTCTAGGGGTAAGGTAGATACTGCCTACAGGAAAATTAAAGAGACCTTTGGAGAAAGGAGAACCACTTGCATGAATATCAAGAGCTATGATAGAAACCCAGTTCTAAGCAAAGAAGGGAAAGCAGAAAGGTGGAAGGGGTATATAGAGGGTCTATACAAGGGCGATGTACTTGAGGACAATATTATGGAAATGGAAGAGGATCTAGATGAAAATGAAATGGGAGATATGTTATTGCGTGAAGAGTTTAACAGAGCAATGAAAGACCTGAGTCGAAACAAGGCCCCAGGAGCAGAAAAAAAAACAAATGGCTCTGAGCACTATGGGACTTAACATCTATGGTCATCAGTCCCCTAGAACTTAGAACTACTTAAACCTAACTAACCTAAGGACATCACACAACACCCAGCCATCACGAGGCAGAGAAAATCACTGACTCCGCCGGGAATCGAACCCGGGAACCCGGGCGTGGGAAGCGAGAACGCTACCGCACGACCACGAGATACGGGGTCCAGGAGCAGACAACATTCCATTAGAACTACTGACAGCCTTGGGAGAGCCAGTCCTGACAAAACTCTACCATCTGGTGAGCAAGATGTATGAGACAGGCGAAATTCCTTCAGACTTCAAGAAGAATTTAATAATTCCAATCCCAAAGAAAGCAGGTGTTGTCAGATGTGAAAATTACCGAACTATCAGTTTAATAAGTCACAGCTGCAAAATACTAACGCGAATTTTTTACAAACGAATGGAAGAACTGGCAGAAGCCGACCTCGGGGGAGATCAGTTTGGATTCCGCAGAAATCTTGGAACATGTGAGGCAATACTGACCCTACGACTTATCTTAGATTAAGGAAAGGCTAACCTAAGTTTCTAGCATTTGTAGACTTAGAGAAAGCTTTTGACAATGTTGATTGGAATACTCTCTTCCAAATTGTGAAGGTGGCAGGGGTAAAATACAGAGAGCGAAAGGCTATTTACAATTTGTACAGAAAGCAGATGGCAGTTATAAGAGTCAAGGGACATGAAAGGGAAGCAGTGGTTGGGAAGGGAGTGAGAAGGGGTTGTAGCCGCTCCCCGATGTTATTCAATCTGTATATTGAGCAAGCAATAAAGGAAACAAAAGAAAAGTTCGGATTATGTATTAAAATCCATGGAGAAGAAATAAAAAGTTTGAGGTTCGCCGATGACATTGTTATTCTGTCAGAGACAGCAAAGGACATGGAAGAGCAGTTGAGCGGAATGGACAGTGTCTTGAAAGGAGGAAAGGAGGGTATAAGATGAACATCAACAAAACCAAAACGAGGATAATGGAATGTAGTCGAGTTAAGTCGGGTGATGCTGAGGGGTTTAGATTAGGAAATGAGACACTTAAAGTAGTAAAGGAGTTTTGCTATTTGGTCGAATTAGAGAGGATATAAAATGTAGACTGGCAATGGCAAGGAAAGCGTTTCTGAAGAAGAAAAATTTGTTAACATCAAGTATAGATTTAAATGTCAGGAAGTCGTTTTTGAAAGTATTTGTATTGAGTGTAGCCATGTATGGAAGTGAAACGTGGACGATAAATTACTTAGACAAGAAGTGAATAGAAGCTTTCGAAATGTGGTGCTACAGAAGAATGCTGAAGATTAGATGGGTAGATCATATAACTAATGAGGAGGTATTGAATAGGACTGGGGAGAAGAGGAGCTTGTGGCACAACTTGACTAGAAGAAGGGATCGGTTGGTAGGACATGTTCTGAGACATCGAGGGATCACCAATTTAGTATTGGAGGGCAGCGTGGAGGGTAAAAATCGTAGAGGGAGACCAAGAGATGAATACACTAAATAGATTCAGAAGGATGTAGGCTGCAGTAGGTACTGGGAGATGAAGAAGCTTGCACAGGATAGAGTAGCATGGAGAGCTGCTTCGAACCAGTCCCAGGACTGAAGACCACAGCAACAACAACAGCTCAGAAAATGATAGTTAAATACTGTACATATATCTGACTTATCAGTAACAGGAATATTTGTACTACTGGCCTTATATCATTGGCCTTGTGCTGCTGACTAAACACTTCCTTCAATGCTGACCATATGGTATTAATTTTATCCTGTGAATCTGCTGTTCTATTTGCACATCGCATACTCTTTGTCTTCCTAATAACATTTTAAGCACCTTGCAATACTGTTTGTAATAAGCTACTGAAGCTTGATTGTGACTACTTCTAACATTGTGATATAATTCTCGCTTTGTTCTACATGATATCTTTATCCCACTAGTCAGCGACGCAGGCTGCCTCTTACTGCTAGTACCCCGTTTCGATGGCACCCCTTTTGCATTGTGTAAACTGTCTCCTGGATAAGATGTGTGTTCCATGCGAAATTTTACTGAGAGACTGAAGTGCATAGAGCGCTAGATTAACAAGATGCTTACACCCAGAATGGTCATCATTGGAACATCTGCTAGGATATAGGAGGAAGTACGATACCGAGCATCAGAACACCATCACAGTAGGAAGAATCACGTCAGTCGCAATCATCGTCTTAGTGATAATAGGCATTGTTTATTGCTATGTCAAGCATAAGGTAGCCCAAATCTAGGCCTTACCATCCTTTTATCTGCCAGTTCATACTGGACACATTGGCACAGGTAAGGAAATAACTAAAGCATCGTACAACTTCGATGAGACAGTGCGGAGACATGAAACAAAGATTCAGTGTCTGATCCCAAGAACAGTGAAGACAGTGCAATACAAACAGGGGAACGAAGGATACAGACTAACGTTAGCTGACTTAGAACTCGTACTTCGGACCAGAGTTTCGTAAAATACAAACTGCTGGAAGAGCTTGTTTGTTACAGCCAGACATCAGCCTCTCAAGAATTTGGTGGGCCTAATTACACCAGGAGGGATGAGTGTAACAGCGCAGGCAAAATCCAGGGCCCGATGCTGAAATAAGAATGCTTGCCGACACCCAAAAGGCAGGCCAGCAGCTCTGGAATCACGACCCGGGCGCTGGGGCAATAACCAGAATTTCGAGACACTTTGTCTCCTATTTATACTTAAGCTAGAGGAGGTTTATGGTGTTGATTGCATTACACTGTTTATTCTGATACAGTGTAATTATTTTAGATGTTATGTAAGGTTGCCTGTGGCATGTGTTGGTGAAAGCGTTTGCTGTTTGAGTGAGTGTGTGTTCCGGTATTGCTTCCTGTGTTAGTGCACGAACTGCACCTGATGCCTTACGAGCTTCATGTGTATTATACGGCCGTATCTGTCTGTATGTCTGTATGTCTTTGAGACGTCATCAGATCTTTGTCTCTTAACGCCCGTATCATGTCACTGTCGTACTGCGTTGGTGTCTGATGTGCTGCTCTGTATCGGTGACAGAAAGTATTTGTATGTGTTCTGGGGTCCATGTTCCCCACACGTACAGGCAGCACTCTGACTGCGGTCACGCGGTGTAAGTGCGCAGGGTGAGGGCGGTGAGCTGTCAGAATGTGAACCTTACCCTGGCTAGGATTGGTATGGCTCAGGCGTTCCCATAGGTCCGGGAAGAATTAAGAATTGAAGGTATACTAAAAATTTGCGTGACTTCTTCACAATAAGCTCGACTCACAGGTTTTGCGTCCATTTGAAACGTGAAGACAGATCGTCATACACCTGGACTATTGCAGCATCTATTTTGGTGTGCCATATCCACGCAGCCATTTGTTGTTCTATATATACTACATGCACTTAGCATAGGTTTCTTCCAATAAATGTTTCTTGGTATGTAATCTCTACTGTAGTAAACTGCAAGCATGTGTAGTTTACTGCTGTATAGGTTATGTCCAAAGAAATATTGAGCAGGTACAGAAGAACAAATGGCTTCATGAACAGGAACAGGAAAATGAATATGAATAGAAAACACAAACGTATGATTGCAAACAGAAACAGATATCTCTAAAGCAACTGCCAAAGAATTACTACAAATCTCATATCAAAATATGTGTAATTAAGTAACTTTATATGTGTTATAGACCACTGCAGAGCCCTATCATGAATAGGAGAGATGTTTCTGGTACCTAAGAATATATTTTAGGTGCAAAAGATGGAAGTTTTCTTAACTTTATGATAAAACAGAGTTCTTTGTTTCTCGAACACCTTTTTAATCACGTCAGCACATTATCTGAAATTTACAGCTGTTCCGTTTTTCTGAGCAGTGCCAAAGTTGCCGGTATCAAATGCCTTGCTGAAGTCTAGTTGTCTCAATATTTTGTTGAGAAGGCATTGTATAACTGTAGATAATCAGTACTGAGAATGTTAAGAACCACTTGTGAAAAAGTGTGATATATTTACCACAAGACTTTTGGGGACTACATTATCCCATTATCAAGTAAGAAGGAAGAAAGATTAGCGTTTAATGTTCCACCGAGCCGACGATGAGGGCATTAGACACGGAGCACAAGCTTGGATTAGAAAATGTTGGGGAAAGAAGTTGGCTGCGCCCTTTTCGCAGGAACCATCACGGAATTTGCCTTAAGTGTTTTAGGGAAATCACGTAAAACGGAAATCTGATAGCCAGAAGCAGTTTGAACCGTCGTCCTCCCGAATGCGCATTTATCGAATACTTGTACTACTCCAGTAGGCACCGTGAAAAGGCTTTCACAGCTTCTGGTCGTTCTAGAAAGCAGTTTGCAACTAGGAGGATTGACTATGGTACTCCATGGACACGCTGTACTCTCGACTTTGAAGAGGACGTCCTTTGTCACGCAGAAGAGAACCCGACAAAGAGTACTCGAAATTGTAGCTGTAAATTGTCGTAGCTGTTTTGAGAAAGAACCAGAGCTCCAAGCCCTAACAGAAAGCACTGAAGCTCAAATAGTTGTAGGTACAGAGAGCTGGCTAAAGCGGGAAATAAGTTCAGCCGAAATTTTTTCAAACGATCTAACAGTGTTCAGAAAGGATAGATTAAATACAGTTGCTGGTGGAGTATTTATTGCTGTCAGAGGTAGTTTGGCTTGTAGCAAAATTGAAGTAGACAGTTCATGTGAAATAGTATGGGTAGAGGTTGTACCTGACAATCGGACTAAACTATTAATTGGATCGTTTTACCGACCCCCCGACTCAGAAGACATAGTTTCTGAACAGTTCAAAGAAAACTTGAGTCTCATTTCAAATACGTACCCCGCTCACACAATTATAGTCGGTGGTGACTTCAATCTACCCTCGATATTCTGGAAAAATTATACGTTTAAAGCCAGCGGCAGCCATAAAACATCATCCGAAATTGTGCTGCATGCTTTCTCAGAAAATTATTTTGAACATTTAGTTCATGAGCCTACTCGAAGCGTAAATGGTTGCGAAAGCATACTTGACCTCTTAGCAACAAATAATCCTGGACAAATAGTGAGTATTGTGATGAATACAGGGATTAGCGACCACAAGGCAGTTGCTGCTAGGCTGAATACCGTAACACCTATAACCATCAAAAAGAAACGCAAAGTATATGTATTTAAAAAAGCTGATAAAAATGCTCTTAATGCCTTTTTAAGAGAGAGTCTTCACTCTTTCCGATCTGATCATATAAGTGTAGAAAAGTTGTGGAATGTTTTTAAAGAGATAGTATAAACAGCAGTTGAGAGATATATACTACATAAATTAATAAGTGATGGTACTGATCCCTCATGGTACAAAAAACGGGTCAGATCGTTGCTGCAGAAGCAACGAAAAAAGCATGCCAAATTTAAAAGAACGCAAAATCCCCAAAGTTGGAGAAGTTTTACAGAAGTTTGAAATATGGCGCCCGCATCTCGTGGTCGTGCGGTAGCGTTCTCGCTTCCCACGCCCGGGTTCCCGGGTTCGATTCCCGGCGAGGTCAGGGATTTTCTCTGCCTCGTGATGGCTGGGTGTTGTGTGATGTCCTTAGGTTAGTTAGGTTTAAGTAGTTCTAAGTTCTAGGGGACTGATGACCATTGATGTTAAGTCCCATAGTGCTCAGAGCCATTTTTGAAATATGGCGCGTCCTTCAATGCGATATGCTTTTAATAATTTCCACAACGAAATTCTGTCTCGAAATCTAGCAGAAAACCCGAAGAGATTCTGGCCATACATAAAGCACACCAGTGGCAAGATGCAATCAATATCTTCTCTGCGTGATAACAACGGTGAAGTCACTGATGACAGTGCCACTAAAGCAGAGTTATTAAACACAGTTTTCCGAAACTCCTTTACCAAAGAAGACGAAGTAAATATTCCTGAATTCCAATCAAGAACAACTGCCAACATGAGAAACATAGAAGTAAATATCCACGGTGTAACAAAGCAGCTTAAATCACTTAATAAAGGCAAGGCCTCCGGTCCAGATTGTATACCAGTCAGGTTCCTCTCAGAGTATGCTGATAAAATAGCTCCATATTTATTAATTATATACAACCACTCGCTCACAGAAAGGTACGTACCTACAGACTGGAAAATAAGTCACACCAATACCCAAAAAGGCAAGTAGGAGTAATCCGCTGAATTACAGGCCTATATCACTAACGTCGAGTGGCAGTAGGGTTTTCGAACATATACTGTATTCGAACATTATGAAGTACCTCGAAGAAAACGATTTATTGACACATAGTCAGCAAGGATTCAGAAAATATCGTTCTTGTGAAACACAACTAGCTCTTTATATTCATGAAGTAATAAGTGCTATCGACAGGGGATGTCAAATTGATTCCATATTTTTAGATTTCCAGAAGGCATTCGAACCTTCCCTCACAAGCGTCTTATAATCAAACTGCGTGCCTAGGGAGTATCGCCTCAGTTGTTGCGACTGGATTCGTGATTTCCTGTCAAAGAGGTCACAGTTCGTAGTAATAGAGTAAAACAGAAATAATATCCGGCGATCCCCAAGGAAGTGTTATAGGCCTTTTATTGTTCCTGATCTATATTAACGACATAGGAGACAATCTGAGTAGCCGTCTTACGCGATAAGTCACACAAATATGAGGGCTGTAAATTCAACTAAATACTTAGGGATTACAATTATAAATAACATAAATTGGAACGATCACATAGAAAATATTTTGGGTAGAGCAAACCAAAGACTGCGATTCATTGGCAGAACACTTACAAGGTGCAACAGCTCTACCAAAGAGACTGCTTACTTACGCTTGTCCGCCCTACTCTGGAGTATTGCTGTGCGGTGTGGGATCCGCATCAGGTGGGACTGACGGGTGACATCCAAAAAGTACAAGGTAGCTCGTTTTCTATTATCGCGAAGTAGGGGAGATAATGTCACACATATGATACGTGAATTAGAGTGTCAATCATTAAAACAAAGGCGTTTTTCGTTGCGACGGGATCTTCTCATGAAATTTCAATCACCAGATTTTTCCTCCGATTGCGAAAACATTCTGTTGGCACGCACCTACATAGGGAGAAATGATCATCACGATAAAATAAGAGAAATCAGGGCTCGCACAGAAAAATTTAAGTGCTCCTTTTTCCCGCGTCGTTTTCGAGAGTGGAACGGTAGGGAGATAGCATGAAGGTGGTTAATTGAACCCTCTGCCAGGCACTTTATTGTTAATAGCAGAGTAATCAGGCAGAAGTAGATGTAGAAATGTTGACCATGCAATGAGTCCTCTAGAACACACCTGTCAAAAATCATTTATTCTCTCCGCTCTGTGCGTACCGACGTGCGGAAGATCGAAAAGTGATCCGGTCTCTAGATTTATTTTACATCTGCACGGTCCGTTTTCGGACACGGGTCCCTTGTCGAACTTAGTCTACTAAGTTCCCTCTAAAACCCATGGAACCTGTAACAGGAATTTTGAATGTTATCCCCTGTTTCGGACATTGTTAACCTGTCCAGCCTCAGACAATGAGTCAGTTTTGCAGGCAGGCGTACTGCACCTATATTTCTTTTTTCAGGGTTTATTTGCAGACTGACAGTTCCAAAGAAACAAAATGGGATGCGGAGACAACTGAAAAAATTTTGGATGACGTAATAGCTGGAAAATTCAGCATCAGGGAAGCAGCAGGGCACTTCTCTGCCCTAAGCGCTAATCAGGAGAATTTGTTGCTCCCCTTAAAATAGGGGAAAGCACTTGGGCAAATTTAAAAACATTTTACCTGGTCAAGTGAAAGTTGTGCGTAAACATTTAGACAACTACACTATACTGAGGAGTCGCTGATTCGTAGCTTGTAAAAACTGTAGAAAAATCGTGGATGGATGCGACTGCATTAATCAGTTTATTATGCAATGAGCTTCAGTCATGAACAGACGAACATCTTCAGGCCCACTGCGAAACCGTAATCAAATGTCTGACAAACCACAATCACTACGAAGCAACATGTCACAAACCTACATCTCCAACAAATTATATGCACATACTATAAGGAGCATTCATAAGGAGCGCGTATTACATACAGTATACCTGTGGCGACGCACTTGAGCATTGCGTGTTTTGAGGATGAAAGTCAATACCAATATTTAATTAAAAAAATAAAAAAGCACCGATGGCTATATACAGTCTTCTACGTCACGTTAAGCCCATTAACGAATAGAATGTCGACACAAAAGTTTTGAGGATTAATAAATTGAAAACGAAGTGAGTATTTTCTGTTGGGTATCAAATTAGATGGCATAGTGCCTACAAAATTTTTAAATGGATTAATGCAATTTCCTAAAGAACATTACACAGCTTTTAAAAAGAGCAGTCTAGTTACATAGCCGTCGTTAGTGTCTGAAGCGAACGTTTTCGCAAATATAGTCAGGAGACGCACTAAAAAGAAATTGCCTATGTGTTATCGTGCAGCATTTTCATCCCGTTACGCGACGTTTACGTCTTCCATTAGGTGTGAAACCGAGCTGTGCTGGCGTAGCAGGATTACCCTTTTTACGTATTTCCCGAATATTCTTGTTAAAGATTGTACTGTGAAAGTGAACAAGCGATATGTCCCTATGCTCCACTCGATATGAGTTCACGAACAGCGTTACAGATACACCACAGCATTAAAAATATAGTTGCTTCAATACGTCAGTAATCTTACGACGATTAATTACACAATTTAATATCATCCTCTTTTCCATTATCATTTATGAAAACACTGCGACAATATTTTTAATAGTTTATCCAATATTTGTGGCAAGAGTGTTACACAGGACGTGCCGCATTTATGCGGTAGACCTTTGTAAATCTCATTATGATAACATGCTAACCACAAGGGATTCGATGAAATATGTTCTCATTTTTAATTTAATTTGTTAGCGGTCAAATTGTGTAGATGCTATTTACAGGGAACGGATTCGGTGTAGGCAACGTTTTCGGTATGCCATAATCCACTACGATCATCATTAGGTGTCCACGTTTTTGCCTTTGAGGTCACAAACTACATTTTAAAACATATGTTTGAACGAAATTTTAGGATAGGTAAGCTGTTGGATTCGTGGTTCCACTTATTAACTTATTTATGTTTGAAAGGTTGATCTAAATTTTGTTACAATCACTTAAAAAAATGGTTCAAATGGCTCTGAGCACTATGAGACTTAACTTCTGAGGTCATCAGTCCCCTAGAACTTAGAACTACTTAAACCTAACTAACCTAAGGACACTACACACATCCATGCCCAAGGCATGATTCGAACCTGCGACCGTAGCGGTCGCGCGGTTCCAGACTGTAGCGCCTAGAACCGCTCGGCCACCCCGGCCGGAACAATCACTTCCAAAGTGCGTGAGAAACTTAAAGTTTCGACGAAATTTTCTCATTTGAGATAATAACTGGATAGTTCGACAATCTATAGCTCGTGACAAAAGTAATGAAACACCCAGAGGGACAGGAGGAAACGAAATGAAACTTCACAGTTTGAGAGAGTATATGATGTTATTCCAGCGAATAAAATATCAAGTCAAATTTACAGAGAGCTGGACAGTGTGAGCCCATTTATTAGTGTGTTGTTGCATGGCCTCTGGCGTGGTGTATGCACTTACTCGGTTGGGAAAGGTGTCACAAAGGCATTGTCTCCTCTCCTGAGGAAAGATGGCGTGCAGTAGTAGTAGTAGAAGTAGTAGTAGTAGTATGGCTACGAAAGGTCTGGTGCACTTTGCAATATGGAAGTAAGCGATATCACTGACGTCATCACAATCCAGGATGGCGTACACTTAACACTGGAAAGTGTAAACGCTTAATCAGGCTGCCTACATGCAGGGGCGCACAATCAATGAGATTTGACCGTGACATCATCAAGTCATGCCCCCTCCTGCTCATTCTGCCCCTCCCAGCCCCATATGACCCCTTCGCCCCTATCACCTCCTGTCCCCAACCTCCTATCACCTTTCCGGGGAATCACAGCATAGTATTAAAATGAAACCACCAAACCAAAATCCAAGATGGTGGAATTAATCCAGTTGTGTTAGTGGGAAACTACATCCCCTTTCCCTCATCCCTCTCCCTGTCTTCAGCCAAAGATAGTGCAGTATTAAACTGATGCATAAAAATGTCAAGCTCAAAGATATTACATAACCTTCATGGTCACGAAGGTGAAAAATGTGTAAACTCCACCTGTAGCGCATAAAACGACTTCAGGTTAAAAAGAAGCCGAATTGAATGACATGAATTATTTTCGTCAAAAATCAAAGATATTTACATAAGATATTTGTCTCTAAGAATTGCATGCATATCATGTTTATCCCATACACAGTTGTGCAATCAGTAAATTTCATTACTCTTATGAGTACTAGTTAAGGTACTTAACACTGAGCGGTCTTAGTGGTAAATTTCATCTCACATCATGAGTAAATTTTATGCTCCATTAAAGCTTATACCAAAGTACTGTATTACGTCGTCATCAGTATATTACAGAAGATATGGGAAAGGACATAAACACTCAAACAAAAAATAGTCTAGTTATGAAATTTATTATCAAAAAATATTTCATTCCATAGAAAGGTAAATGTCAACATTTACGTACGACAAGGAGTATTAGGAGTTCAAAATGTTCAATAATTTTTACTTTCTTTTCACATTAAAAAAATTCTCAAATACTCTTACAACCAGTTTATTAAATTGAAGGAGAATCACATTTTATGCAAATATACACGATGGAAACATACGCTTTTCATATTCTAATTAATGCTTGACACTTTTTTAGTGTATCACCTGTTGAAACGAGTAAGTTGTTACAGTTTGAGTACACACTTGAGATATCTCCACCAACAGCTGAATATTATAACGGGTCAGGCTAACGGTCAGCCCCCTACTAAACTGAAGGAAGTAACAGATAAAATAAATTGATGTGTTACTGGCTTCTTAATAAATTAACTATCACTGTTCGCTTTCGGAACCGTGCGGTTCTAGGCGCTACAGACTGGAGCCGAGCGACAGCTACGGTCGCAGGTTAGAACCCTGCCTAGGGCATGGATGTGTGTCATGTCCTTAACCCTTTGTTTCCTGACATAAGAAAATTTTTACTTTTTAACGTTTTCTTTGCAGAATTTATGCTATTGTGGCCTCAATGATGGTAGGATTTTTTGTAAAATTTTATTTTATTTTTTGCAACTTTTTTCTCTCCTGGTACTCAGAAGTACCGTCAGACTCCATGGACAGAATCACAACATGCGCAGAAAAATGCTCCAATTTTTATAACTTGTACTTTATTCCACATAAATATTAAATATTTTTACATTAGAAAATTAACAGAAATATGATATTTCTTAATTTTTTAAAAAATTTCACATAAATTTATTCTAGAGCAACTTCACAATACGTAGTAACTTGGCTATACATTTTTGACAGTATATACATATCACATATTTAGTGATACCTCATGAAATTGTAGGAAACAGTTCTTTTTCTCATTGCAGCACAAATACACTTTACATGTACTACATTGTGAATGCGGTCTCGACTGAATTTTATTTTTTTGCACACATTTCGCATCGTCCTCTTTTACAACTGAACACTACAAAATGGTTTCCTCGGTTGCCAAGACGTACATCCTTCGGAACAGAAAAGTTATCCTTCCTTCTCTTTGGGAGAGTTATTTCATCTTTACCAGAGTTTCTCTTTTTGAGATTTGGCACTTGCTGCTGTTCATTCATTAGCCCTAGTGCCACAGCATGCCTGAATTCCAGCAGTGGCAGTGCCCCATGTAGATCACTGAAAATGACATAAGCATTGACAAAAGCAATTTATATTGCTCCACAGAAGAGACGGTGCCACCATTTCTTTGATCGCTTGTCAAGACCATAAGTTGAACGTAATCTGTCTGCATGATCCACACCACCCATGTTTTTATTGTAATCACATACAATAACTGGACATGGTATAGTCATACTAGTTCCATCTTTCTGTTTTCTTGTCACTACGCTCTGTTCGGTGCTATGGAAGTTTGGCGCAAAATACACTACTTTATTTTCCTTCCATTGAAATACTGTTAGTTCTAAAGATGACACACTGTGATTTGATTTAGACATTTTTCTTTAGGTAAATTCCCTGGCAAACCTTTCCTGTTTTTTCTAATTGTTCCACAGGCAAATGTATTTACGGATTTCTGTGTGAGAAAAAGTGGACAGAACAACTAGTGAGAGGTAACGCACTGTTGCTACAATAAAGTGTTCGCACAACCTGACGGTACTAGTAAGTCCGCCTGATATTTTCCACTTTATCTCATTCACTTGTAACGTAATGCTTCAAACTGTTATAAAAAAACAAAGAAGGTAAGTACGTACAATGGAAAACTCAACGGAAGTTTCAATAAATTGTGCACAAATTCAGGCAACACCATGGAAACAAGCACATACAATCTTCTGTTTTCACAGCAGCGCGCGAAAAACAATTTCAAGCTCTGACCGCCAGAGAGGTCTATGTATTTCACAATGACAACTATGAAACAGTACAGCAGAGTTACTGTTAGTTACCGACAGGCTCTCAGATCACGAAACTGCACCACGAGAAAATAATGAGAGTCAAAACTTACTGGTACTTTTAAGTACCGTCAGGCAACAAAGGGTTAAGTTAGTTAGGTTTAATTAGTTCTAAGTTCTAGGCGACTGATGACCTCAGAAGTTAAGTCGCATAGTGCTCAGAGCCCTTTGAACCATTTGAACCTTAAATTAAGCTGAGGTACGGTGGCCTGGAATGTCTCTGGAGCTGTACGCTCATACATTAAGTATAATGCTGACACGTGTTGAAACAACGCTCTGGTGGGCAGTTTGCGGGTTTAAATCACCTCGGAGTGTTATGCAGTGCATTTGACCTGCGGCCGTCGCACGGTGGCACTGGCAGCTGTCCACATACACAGAGGTGTGTTGGTGCATGGCAGAGTACGGTGCAGCGAGTACGTTTGCAGACATTTTTAGACATGCTAATGGTGACTATATGTTGAAAATGGCTCAAAGAACAGATATTGATTACGTTATGAGGGGTAGAATACTAGAGCGTCTGGAGGCTGGTCAAACACAGCAGGTCGTAGCACAGGCCCGCCGTGTTCCAGAAAGTGTGATCTCAAGAGTATGGCAACGATTCCAGACGACAGGAAACGTATCCAGGCGCTACAGTACGGGACGTCCACAGTGTACAAAACCACAAGAAGACCGATGTCTCATCATCAGTGCCCGCAGACGGCCGCGGAGTACTGCAGGTAGCCTTGCTCCGAAGCCACTGGAACAGTTGTCTCCAGACACACAGTTTACAGACGACTGAACAGACATGGCTTATTCGCCCAGAGACCTGCAAAGTGCAGTCCACTGACCCCTGGTCACAGGAGAGCCCGTAAAGATTGGTGTCAAGAACACAGTACATGGTCATTGGATCAGTGGTCCCAAGTTACGTTCACGGACGAGTCCAGGTATAGTCTGAACGGTAATTCTCGCCTGATTTTCATCTAGCGTGAACCAGGAACCAGATACCAACCCCTTAATGTCCTTGAATGGGACCTGTATGGAGGTCGTGGTTTGATGGTGTGGGGTGGGATTATGATTGGTGCATGTACACCCCTGCATTCTTTGACAGAGGAACTGTACCAGGTCAGGTGTATTGGGACGTCATTTTACACGAATATGTCCGCCTTTTCAGGGGTGCAGTGGGTCTCACCTTCCTCCTAATGGATGATAACGCACGGCCCCACCAAGCTGCCATCGTGGAGGAGTATCTTGAAACAGAAGATACAGGCGAATGGAGTGGCTTGCTTGTTCTCCTGACATAAACCCCATCGAGTACGTCTGGGATGCTCTCGGTCGACGTATCGCTACACGCCTTCAAACCCCTAGGACACTTCAGGAGCTCTGACAGGCACTGGTGCCAGAATGGGAGGCTACATCCCAGCAGCTGCTCGACCACCTGATCCAGAGCATGCAAAACCGTTGTGCGGCCTGTGTACGTGTGCATGGTGACCATATTCCATATTGATGTCGGGGTACATGCGCAGGAAACAGTGGCGTTTTGTAGCACATGTGTTTCGGGACGGTTTTCTCAACTTATCACCAATACCGTGTACTTACAGATCTGCGTCGTGTGTGTTCGCTATTTGCCTATGCTGTCAGTGCCAGTTAAGTGTAGTGCCACGTTGTGTAGCACCACATTCTGTGATTATCCTTAATTTATGAGCAAGAGTGTAGTTTCATTTACTGAATTTCTATCGAAAGTATAAATGAAGGTAATCAATACATGAGTAGGAAGTATGTGAATTCACACATCAGTTACAAAGGTGGTTGTGATCTCCAATTACAATCTTCAGTTTACACTGAACTCACATCAGTTACAAAGGTGGCATTGATTCAGATTAAATCTATAATTGACACTTGTCAGGTATTTATAGGGTGACAACTATTTAAATATAAGAAAAAACGTAAATTAGTTACAAACTACGACTTGCAGAAACTTTATTCAACATAAGTCACTACAGATATCCAGATTTAGGTTATGACATGTTCGATGTACCTGCCATCATTGACAATAATGTGGTGCAGACGAAGAGCGAAATTCTGCATGACCCGCCGAAGTGTCAGAACATCGATGTTCTCGATGACTCCTTGAATGGCTGTTCTAAGCTCAGCAATGGTTTTGTGCTTATTGTTGTACACCTTGTCTTGAGCTCCACGAATAGGAGTCGCTTGTGTTCAGATCCGAAGGATATGGCGGCCAATCGAGGCCCACGCCAGTGCCCTCTGGGTACACCAGCTCCGGAATGTCGTCCCCAAAGTGCTCCTCCAGGACACCAAACACTCTCCTGCTTCGATGGGTTAGAGCTCCTTCTTCCATGAACCACATATTTTCGAAATCAGGGTCACTCTGGATAATTGGGATGAAATTATCTTCCAAAAACTTCACGTACCGTTCGATAGTCACCGTGCCATCAAGGAATATCGCACCGATTATCCCGTGACTGGAAACTGCACAACACACAGTCACCCGTTGAGCGTGAATGGACTTCTCAATCACGAAATGCGTATTCACAGTCCTCAAAATGCCCCAATTTTGCTTATTGACAAACCCATCCAAATGAAAGTAAGCTTTGTCGCTTAACCAAACCATGCTTACGCATACTAATTACCATCATGACCCGCCGCCGTCAGTGCAGTATAAACGTCCTGATACAAAACGTTCAGAAGTGACGATGATTTTATTTCAAATAGTTCAGTAATTGTCATCCGGCACATTATTTGCAATACATCATCACTTTTGAAGTTGTGTTGACCCCAAGCCACTCTATTTGTTTTATCCAGAAGTATATGAAATTTGCCATCCTGTACAGGCAAACGAAGTTTATGCTGATTAACAGTTGAAATAACATGTTGTTTGAACTGAATGACGAAGAGTACAGTGGCTTTTACTTCCGTCGAAGATGCACTGCCTGTAACTGACGGTGGTTAACGTATTTATAGATGATTATTTTGTGTCTTTCTCTCCCCTTAAGCGCCCAGAATCAGACTCAAGAGCATACATTTTTTCATAGATCGACAAATTCTGCAATAGGTTCGCCATTCAGTTCGTCTGTGTGAATTATTTTCTGGGAAGTCGAAAGTAATAAACCATTTTTGGGCATCACCCCAAATATCTTCGCAGATATTTGGAGTTTCAATGTGATATACGAAGCTATCAGTGTCTGTGTAGCACAGTTTTATACGATTTGGGGCAAATTTTTGTAATACATATCCACAGTGGAGGTCGAGAATAAGTGTCTTGGAAGTTTCCAAAACAGCTGTTTCATCTAAAATCGATTTCGCAATGTCTACAGTCTGTGCAGTTCGGTGGGACTAAATTTTCATTAAAATGACGCTGTTCTGAAAGCTTGATTTTGCAATTAATCCAGATGCTCAGTATCGGCCTTCCCGTGATGTTGCTAGTCTTACCTCCTGCATCATTCGCGTGCTATGCATGGTTTTCCCAAATACTGAATTATTCGTGAGTGTGAAGAAACTCTTCTCAAACCTGTTGGTTGCACTCATGTAGTTATGTGCGTTAATCTCACTGTATGGCTTCATTCAGGAAGTTTGCCTAAATGATAAGTTTCGATGAATCTTTTTTAGGACCAGTTTATTTTGTACAGAATGTTCCGCATTTCTATAATGAATGACATAGTTTTTCTTGTTATTCAAAGTTGAAAACAACTTCTTTGATTTCTTACTGCCTGCTGGTGGCAGCATTTCTTTCAGACATAGGGGCAAATCCTAATGTAATTCTAATTCGTGAATACTTTCTGGGTACTGAAGATCCAGTTGTAACATATACCCTACGTTCGAGTCGTGTGGTGTGTCATTAACCTCAAAACTTTTGACACTCTCTGGTAAAGCATTCAAAAATACTGGAGGATGTTGGAACATTGCCTATTTCTATGGGCTGTTCACAGTAGGATATAATGTATGTTGCAAGATTCGTCAATTTTAGCATCATATTCTACCGGGAGTCTGTTGTTGGCAACTTAATGTCTGGAAGAACAATGGACAATTCCGCCTCTGATTCAACAAATTGTAGCTGTTCGAAATCTGCCTATCTTTTAAAGTCAGTCTGTAAGTTATTGTGTAATAAGAAATGATGATTGTGCAAGGTGGTGTCTCATGCGTAAAATCTTACATGCTTATTAGCCATTTTAATAGAACAGTTGCTTGCGGTACGAATACATGTTCGAAGCTACATATCAAGGAGATGTTTGTAATGTAACACCGGCCGTAACGCATATGGCACAGCGTAATGCACATGGCTAACATTTTTATACTATATTTCAAATAAAACGTATTTTGCTCGTCATATAACTGCGTGGCTTTCCCTGCCAGTGTCAATACGAATAAAATTCTTTTGGTGATTTAGTCGAGCTATTTTCAAACTAAAACAATTATTGAATCCTACGTTTCGGCGATCTTTTTCAGACTGACTAAACCGTTTAGTCGCCCTGGAGAAGATTGCCGAAATGTTGGATTAAATAGTTCTTTTAATTTCAGAATGTGGCCACCAGATACCGAAATGTATTTTATTCATTTCCCTCTACCATGCCAGCTTCCGATGTTTCAGTTTCCACATGACAAATGTTCTGTTAAACAATATTAATCATCTGGTAGCAGATATTCAGTCTCTGGACAATGTTTCCATTCTGTTCTCTTATGATTTTTATTGATTTAGCACGACCAAGGGAGTCGTGGCAAAAAGAACCGTCTAATATACACCGATCAGCCAGAACATTATGGACTCAGACCAAATATGGATGTGAACACGTCCAGGGGACAGGAATGACTGCTAGTCAGATACACGTATGGTACATTTAGTATCAGTGAGCGTGCCGTCCGTATGTAGAATGGAGAAGTTTGATCGAGAGCACGTAGTGACTGCTCGGAGGCTCGGTACGAGTATTTCGGAAACTCCACGACTTGTCGAGGACCCGAGGAGTGCTGTGGGGAGTGTCTTCAACGCTCGTCGAAACCCTGGTGAAGCCACGTCCAGACGTCACTGGGATTGGGTGGCCATCCCTCATTACAGATGTCGGACGTCGCAGGGTGCGCAGACTGGTAAAACACGACAGGCAGTGAACTGTGGCGATACTAACATCAGAGTTTAATGCTGGGCAGGATCAAAGCGAGTCTCATAACACAATGCACCGAACAATCCTAAGGTGGGTCCCCGCAGCCGACGACCGATGCATGTGCCAATCAATGTCAACACCACGACATCGGCGGCTACGACTGAAATGGGCACGTGACCTTCGACTCTGGACGTTGGCGCAATGGCAGAGTGGTGCACTGTCTGATGAATATCGATATCTTATTATCATGCCCATAGGAGGGCGCGGATCCATCGTCTTCCAGGAGAACAGTTCCTTGACACCTGTACTGTGGGTTGGAGAAAGGCTGGCGGCGTCTCCATTACGCTCAGAGGAACAGTCATGTGGTCATCCATAGGTCCAGTGGTGCCCGTGCAAAGCACCATTACGGTCAAGGAGCGTCGCACACTTGTTGCAGACCACGTACACTTCTTCATGACGATAATGTTTCCAGAGGGCAGTGCTATTTTTTGACAAGATAAAGCGGCATGTCACAAGGCCAGGAGTGTGATGGACTGGCTCAAGAAACAGTGTCCAGTTCCAGCTGATGTGCTGGCCCCCCAACTCGCCAGATCACAGGTCACGGGATCCCGGGTTCGATTCCCGGCCGGGTTGGGGATTTTCTCTGCCTGGGGACAGGGTGTTTGTGTTGTCCCCAAAATTTCATCATCATCACCATCATCATTCGTGACAGTGGCTAGATTGGAATGCGAAAAAACCATTGGACTGTGTAAAAATTGGGAATTTGTTTGGGCGCTGATGACCACGCAGTTGAGCGCGCCCCAAACCAAACATCATCATCATCATCATCATCAGCTCACCAGATCTGAGATCGATGGTGTGACAGGACGTATTGTCAGAGCTAAACGCTCCACTCCCCGGAATTTACGGGAATTACGTGACCTGTGAGTGTTGATGTGATGCCAAGACCCTTCAGCGACCTACCGAGGCCTCACTGCTTCCATGCCACGACGCGTCGCTGCTGTTATCCGTGCCACAGACGGACATACCGGCCATAAGGTAGGCGGTCATAATGTTCTGGCTGATCATTGCGTGCCGGCCGGAGTGGCCGAGCGGTTCTAGGCGCTACAGTCTGGAACCGCGCGACCGCTACGGTCGCAGGTTCGAATCCTGCCTCGGGCATGTATGTGTGTGATGTCTTTAGGTTAGTTAGGTTTAAGTAGTTCTAAGTTCCAGGGGACTTATGACCACAGCAGTTAAGTCCCATAGTGCTCAGAGTCATTTGAACCATTTTTTTGATCATTGTGTGTGTGTGTATGTGTGTGTGTGTGTGTGCGTGTGTGACGATTGTGTCTCTCACACTGAATTGTACTACAGGTTTGTCACGAGGTGACTGCAGGTCCTACTACAAATTTTGACTGAACTCTGTGCAAGGGAGGTGATTCTTCCGCCCCTCATTTTGCATAGTACACGGTCAGTGGGTGAAAAAAAAAGGGAGGCTGCACTTCACATTAGATTACTATAGCACTAGAAGAACCACACAGAAGTGTTATTCTCACCTAGGAACTCCTGGAATGAATCCCACTTAGTTCCGCTCCTGCCTTAGAATTAAAGTCGTAAGTTCAGCTTAGTGCAGATATTGTCTACCCTAGAAAATGATGTTTGCTCACAGAACACGAAGACGGAGGACATGCGACAAGGCAGCAGCAGTTGCAGTGAACTTCAGTTAGCAGAACCCACGACACACGAGATACGAAGAGCCCACGTTGTGTGTAAGCTCACAGGCCGACACAGGTTAACACCGGTAGAAGTATTGCCAGTAAGAGCCGAATGTGTTGCCGCCTGCCGCAGAAAAGATCTGTCGCGTGAGACCATACAGCCGCGCCCAAATAAAAAGTGCTGGACGGAGCTATTTCGTAGTTTAAGCATAGAAATCAGTAACAGTACAAGCCTTCAGTACCGTTGAGACAGCTGGTCATAAATCTGAGTGAAAAATAGTATAAAAAAGGCATTTCCTGTCAAAGTATGCTACAGCTGCTGCCGTCTCTGACATCTCCGTATACAAACGTCGGCCTTCCCAGATCCTGTAGTCCTCGGACTTCTTTATTCCATCTACGCTGGCGTCTACTATTTCCCAGAAGTCCTGTCTATTATTCTTTTAGGGAGTCCTGTCCATTATTCTTTTAGGGAGTTTAACGCAGGGGTTTTCTGAACATCCCCCAGCCATCAGAATCATTTTGTTTCAACTATCGCTGTACGGAGATACATAGTATCATTTCCAACTCCTTTTTAATTTCTTGATGTCTTATCCGAGCCCTACTGTTCACTGTCAGACAGTGCGTTCACGATTAATCTTCCACTGTTCTTACTGTCTTTCTATTCTTGTTAGTGATACCCCATATTTCGGCTCTATACGTACTTCCAATTTTTGCCTCATATATTCGTCTGTTGCTAATCTAGATTATACCTTTATCACCCACAAGCTGTTTATTTGGTTTATGGCTGCTTTAGCTTGACCACGTCTATTCACAACAATTTCTTGTCTCCTTCATTTCTTGTTAACACTCTTAGGTGTCTGTATAATTTACTATGTTTTATTACCTCTTGACCCAGGTGTAAGTCATTTGCACTGCGTTCATTTACGGCTCATTCCTTCTTGTTGTTATAATTACAATCTGAAATCTTTTATTTATTTTTTTTTTTAAATTCCCTAAGTCACCTCATCTACATCAGACGATTGGATGAGTCAGGAAAGTGAAGCCTTATAGAGTACTTTCTCCATACAGGTATTATCACCTCATTTCACTACACGCAACCAAGATATTGAAATAAAATTTGATATAATATATAGAATAGGGAATACCACACAGTGGTTATTGCGAAATTCAGAATGAAAGTGCTTACTTGGCCCGAGATAAATTACACCAAGTGTCTATAACAATAAAAAATGGAAAGACACACAATTTTAACACAGACCCTAGGTAGCGGTATCCGTAAATTGAAAAGTATTGGGCTGTGGTTACGAGATTAAGAAGTTCATGTTGTAATGGTGAGCTCGTCGCGAAAAATGTTACACAGAAGTTTAACTATAGACTTACCAGTTAATAAAAATCAGTGAACAGGCCTGTATAGCGCAATTTCACAATAAAATAAAAATATCAGCAGATAAAGCAAAACATCGTTGGTTAAACAGACATTGGTCAGAACAACATAGTTTATCTTACAATACTAAATTATTGAAGATCAGGAACCTTAATCAGTAGGAAAAAACAGGAACCTTAATCAGTAGACACACGAGTGATGCACAGTATATGTGTTCTTTAAATATACAACAGATAACAGGACACCTTTTGTGCAACCAGAAGCTGAAAGATGGTGATGTTTAATTAATTTGTTAACGTGTTTAGATCATGCTGCTCCGCATAATGTAACAAGAATGGCAGTGTTACTGCAAATTCATTGGTATCAGGCTGATTTATCATGAGCCAACTGCATTAAGACTGTTGTTATTGCGGTATTCAGCCCAAACAATGGTTTCACTCTGCTCTCCAAGCTGGTCTATGCTGTACACATCTCTTTATCTTCGGTTAACTATTGCGACTTTCATCCACTTGAACCTGTGTACTGTAATCATTTCATGGTTCCTTCAACACTTTTGGCACCCAAAATGAACTATGTTTGATGCATCAAGATGTGTCCTTCCAACCGATTCCTTCTTTCATTCATGTTTTCTCCCAGATTTGATGGAGTGTCCCTTCATTAGGTACTCATTAATCTTCAACATTATTGTGTAGTACCACGTCTCAAATACTTCCACTCCCCTCTCGTTAGTACTGATTACTGTTTACATTTCACATCCACACACACTGAGGTGACAAAAGTCATGCGATACCTCCTAATACCGTGTCGGACCTCCTTATTCCCGACCTAGTACGGCAGCTCGACGTGGCATGGACTCAACAAGTCGTTGGAAGCCCCTGCAGAAATATTGAGCCATGTTGCCTCTATAGCCGTTTATAATTGAGAAAGCATTGAGAGTGTAGGATTTCGTGCACGAACTGACCTCTCGATTATGTCCCGTAAATGTTCGATGGGATTCATATCGAGCGACCTGGTTGGGCAAATCATTGGCTCGTATTGTCCAGAATATTCTTCAAACCAGTCGCGAACAATTGTGGCCTGGCAACATGGTGCACTATCTGAAGTCGGGACTCCAAGCCACGGTTTTCCAATGGTTTACGGTCCCACCGGTATTGTCACGAGCCCAGGAGACGCTGCAGGCAATGTCTTGATCTCAGCAGAGGCCCTTCCGTCTGTCGGATGCTACCATAGCCCATTGATGACAAATTTTGCCGCACTGTCCTAAAGGATGCGTTCGTCGTACGTCTCACATTGATTTCTGCGGTTATTTCACGCTGTGGTGCTTGTCTAGTAGCTCTGACATCTCTACGCACACGCCGCTGCTCTCGGTCGTGAAGTGAAGGCCTTCCGCCGCTGCGTTGTCCGTTCTGAGAAGTAATATCAGAAATTTGGTATTCTCGGTACACTGTTGACACTGTGGATCTCGTAATATTGAAGTCCCTAACGATTTCTGATATCGAATGTCGTCTGGCTCCAACTACCATTCCACGTTCAAAGTCTGTTAATTTCCGTCGTGCGGTCATAATCACATCGGAAACCTCTTCATGTAAATCAACTGAGTACAAATGATAGCTCCGCCAATGCACTGCCCTCTTATACCTTGTGTACACGATACTACCGCCACCTATATACGTGCATATCGCTGTCCCATAACTTTTTCCACTTCAGTGTAAGGCTGTACTCCAGATAAATTCATTCAGCAAAGATTTTCCGACGTTTAAATTCCGTGTTAATAAATTTCTGTATTTCACAAGTGATATTCAGTTGCTATTGCCAGGTGGTTGTTATGTTAGCTAAGCAGCAACACACATTTACTACTCTTAGTATCTCATTTCCAGTTCCAATTCCCTTAGTATTCTCCGATTTAATTCGACTACGCTTACTCCTCCCATTCTGCTTCTATTGCATGTCACCTTATAATCTCTTCTAGACTTATTCGACTGAATTGATCTTAAAAGTCTTTTGCCCTTTCAAAGAATTAAAACGCCTACGACAAGATTTAATGATTTATTTATTCTCATTGAACTTCTCATTCTTTTTAAAATTTCTTCTTGCTTTCCTTTACTGCTTGCTTTGTGTACAAATTCAATGAAATAGGCGAACGCCTGCAAAATTGCCTAAACACTGTCTCAATAATTACTGCCCATCTTTTATGTCCTTTAATTAGCAGAATTGCAGTAGTGTTTCTGTACATGTTGTCGACAACCGTCAGCCTCCTGGCATTTATTGCTGATGACTTCAGACTTTCAAAGAGTGTATTCCAGTCAACATTTTTCTAAATCTACCAATGTTATGAATGTAGGTTCGACTGTCTACAACCCATTTTGTAGGGTAAGTTGTAGGGTCAGCATTCCTTTACGTCCAAAGGTCAGACGTTAAAGGACCCTGAACTGTTTTGAGGTGTGGAACCTATAGTATGAAATATGTATTTTACGTAGTACGAGCACTTGACAGAGTATCACGTAGATAAAAAAAATAAAAAATAAAAAAAAACTGGCTGTTGCATTAGGCTATGATTCTCGACATAGAATTGTTTCCACAGTTTAATTTGAGGTCATGATATTTGGTGCGGTGGGAGAAGATCCATCAGTAAGCGCTCCCAAAGTCACGTGAAAAGCGCAGTGCAAAGAATACTGTGTCGTGAGCACTGGCAGTGCAGCAATTAAACCCCTGTCACAATAGATCTTGTGCAAGCAACGGGGCCAGATGGTTTTGAACTGAAAGTTATGGTAATGGATTATACAGTGCAATTACTGCAGTATAGTTCATCCTGCAGTTTGTATGCATCGTGTATCACACCCTTTCACCAGTGATGATGTTCTCAACTTTCGCAGTAGCGATGCCTGGAGTGAAAACCATACAATACACTCGTTTCAGACTACCACGAACTATGCTCCATTAATTCGTGGACTGGAATTGCGCCGTATCAGCTAAAGCACATAATTTTCTGTCAGTTCCTTCGAACGCTGCATGTCACTTGGTGTTCATTACAGATATGCTGCCACACTTGTTGGAGACTGTTTTCATGTCGTTGTCCGTGAAAGGATATGGTTTCAACATGTCGGTAGACCATCTCTTTTTAATAGTAATGTCTGTGTGGAGCTGGGCAACAGTAGACCTCCTCTCTGGATGGGGAACTGATGTACTGGGCGATGGCCAGAGGGATCTACGGATCTCATTCTTATGGGTTTTCTCCTATGGGGTTACGCGAAGTCCTCGTTGTATAAAACAGCAGTAGAAATTGATGAGGTAATGGTTGCTAAAGTTCTAGATGCCTCTCTCATTGGACAATAAAGAAACAGCGATTTCTGCGAAAGCGAGTAAAAATTTTATCAACGGCTGCAACGTCTTCACCGAGGCTAGACTGCACCAAATTGAATTTTTACTGATGCTGTCGTGATCTTCAGTCCGGAGAATGGTTTGATGCAGATCACAACACTAGTCTATCCTGTGCAAGCCTTTATATCTTCGAGTGACTATAAATTATGTTCATATGAAGCTGTTTACTGTATTCATCCCTTTGTTTCTTTCCACAATTTTTGCACCCCTGCTTCCCTCTAACACCAAATAGGTGATTTCGTGAAGGCTCAAAATGTGTCCTGCTTTTAGTCAAATTTTGACATAAATTTCTTTCCTCGCCTTTTCGTATCAGTAGCTCCTCATTAGTTACGCGATCTACCCATCCTACATTCAACTTTCTTCTGTAGCACCACATTGCAAAAGCTTCTATTCTCTTCTTGTCTGTACTGCTGATCGTCCACGTTTAATTTCAGCAGAAGGCTACGCTGCTGAAAAATACCTTGGGCAAAGGTTTCCTAACATTTGAGCTCATATCAAATGTTAACTAATCCCTCATTTTCAGGTACGCTTTCTTTTCCATAGCTAGTCTGCATCATGTACCGTCTCTACTTCGACCATGATGTTATTTTGGTGCTCAAATAGGGAAATTCATATACTATTCTTAGTATCTCATTTCCTAATCTATCTTCCTCAGCATCGCCTGATTTACTCGACTCTTTTCCATTATCAATGATTTTCTTTTATTGATTTTGTACTATATCCTCCTTTCAACACACCGAGCATTTCCAAGTATGTCGCAGTCTCTGACAGAGTTACAATGTCAACGGTAAACCTCAAGGTTTTCGTTTCTTCTGCATGAATTTTAATTTCTTTCCTGGAAACTATTGGGGATAGGCTACAATCCTGTCTCACTATCTTCTAAACTACTGCTCCTCTTTCACGTAGTTCGTCAGTTCTAAATAACATTTCGCTCCCTGTATTTTACTTCTGCTACTTTTCGAATTTCAAAGAGTGTGTTCCGGTCACTGCCGTGAAAATCTTTCTCTAAGTCTTCAAATGCTATATATGTAAATTAACTTCGACCGACTTTGTAAGGTAAGTCGTAGGGTCGATACTGCCTCGCATATTTTTACATATCATCGGGATCCAAACTGATCTTCTGCAAGACCGGTTTCCACAAGGTTTCTCCATCCGTTTGCATGTAATGCGTATTTCAACTTACGGTTCCGCAGTATTCACATCCATCAGGACCTGACTATTTTGGAATTTAAATTATAACTTCTGTCTTAAAATCAGAGGGTATTTTGCCTGTTTCATATTTCTACGCACCAAGTGTAACAATTTTATCTTGTCTGGCTCTTCTAAGGATCTCCAAAATTCTGAGGGAATGTCACCTACTCCACAGGCTTTGTGTTGACTTTATCAGTTCTCTGTCAAATTCTTCTCGCAGTAACATATCATCCATCTCATTATCCACTTTCTCTTCCTTTTCTATAATCCTGTTTTCATGTTCTTTTCCTTGCATTGCCTCTCTATATATTCGTTCCACATTTCAGCTCTCCTTTCTTTGCATAGTACTGGCCTTCCACCTGCACTTTGATATTCATATAGCAGCTTCTCTTTTCTCCAAATGTTTCTGTAATTTTCGTATATGCTGTATCTATCTTTCCGTTAGTTGTACATTCTTCTGCAGTCTCGCAATAGTCCACTAGCCGTTCCTGCTTAGCCGTTTTGCACTTTCTGTCATTTTCATTTCTTAGACGTTTGTATTCCTTTCGCCTGCTTCATTTGCTGCACTTTTACATATTGTCCTTTCGTAAGTTAAATTCAGTATCCCGAGTGATATCCAAGGATTTCTACTAGATCTCTTCTTTTACTCATATGATCCTCTGCCGTCTTTACTATTCCATCTCTGAAAGATACTCATTCGTCTTTTACTGCTTTTCTTTCCCCTGTTCCAGTTACTCGTTGACTAATGCTCACTTTCAAATTCACAGTACTTAGTTTTTCAAATTAATCGGGGCCACGCCCTTAACTTTCTTCCTTTTGCAGTTTCTTCAGTCCTAACGTGTATGTTGGCGGTAGTCAGCGTCAAATGCCGTTTCCACAAATTTTCTCAACAGTATTTCTTGAAAAGAACGTCATCTTCCCACCAGGGATTCCCATTTAAGTTCCAGAAGCATGTGAGTAACACGTGTCGTTCGAACCTACCGGTAACAAATCTAGCAGGCTGCCTCTGACTTGCTTCGATGTCTTCCTTCATTCCTATCTGCTACGGATGCCAAACACTCGAGCAGTACTCAAGAATAGGTAGCACCAGCATCCTATATGCGGTCTCCTTTACAGGGGAACCAGTCTTTCCTAAAATTCTCCCATTAAACCGAAGTCGACCATTCCCCTTCTGTGCCACAGTCCTCACATGCTCGTTCCATCTCATATTGCCTTGCAGCGTTACGCCCAGATATTTAAACGACTTGACTGTGTCAAGCAGAACACTAGTAATACTGTATACGAACATTACAGGTCTCACCTTCTTACTCATTCGCATTGACTTACATTTTTCCACATTTAGGGCTGGGTGTCATTCATCACACCAACTGGAAATTTTGTCTAAATCGTCTTGCATCTTCTTACAGCCACTCAACTTCGACAGCTTACCGTAGACCACGACATCATCAGCAAACAACCGCAGAGTGCTGCCCACCCTATTCGCCAAATCGTTTATGTATACAGAGAACAACAGTGGCCCTGTCACACTTTCCTGGGGCAGCCCTGACGATACCCTTGTCTCTGATGAACACTCGCCGTCGACGACAACATATTGAGTTCTATTATTTAAGAAGTCTTTGAGACACTCACATATCTGATATTTCATATGCTCGTACCTTCGTTAACAGCCTGCAATGGGACACCGTGTCAAATGCTTTTCGGAAATCTAGAAATGTGGAGTCAGCCTGTTGCCCTTCATCCATAGTTCACAGGATATCATGCGAGAAAAGGGCAAACTGAGTTTCACGAACAATGCTTTCTAAAACCATACTGATTCGGGGATATAAGCTACTCAGTCGCAAGAAAGTTTGTTATATTCGAAGTGAAAATATATTAAATGATTTTTCAGCAAACAAAAATTACTGATCTGCGGAGCTAGTTGGCAAATAAACTAGCTCTACATTTTTGGATGTTAGCCTCATGTGTAAGGGGCTACGATTACGTGTTTACTTTTCTGAGCATTGTAGCTTACCTGCATTGCTTTTTTCTTATGCATAATTAGACCTATTCCTGAATTACCCCTATTTCATCTTGTATTTGTTACCCTCTGTTCACCTGATCAGACTCTTATTCATCTTACCACCACCATTCACTACTAATTCCCATGATATCTAACTTCAATCTACCCATTTCGTTTTTAAACTGTCGAACCTACCAACCCGATTCACGGATCTTACATTCCATGCTCTGACCTATATAATGCCATTTTGTTTTTCCTGATGACGACAACCCTCTGTGGAGCTTGCGCGGAGATTCGAATGGCGTATTATTTTACCTCTAGAATATTTTATCCAAGAAAATGTCATCACTGTGTAACCATGAAGTAGAGCTGCACGCCATCGGGAAAAATAGCGGCTATAGTTCCCCACTACCTTCAGTCGTTTTCAGTGCCAGCACAGAAAGGTCATGTTGGTTGACGTTGCAAGGCCAGATCAGTCAATCATTCAGATTGTTGCCTCTGCAGCTATAAAAAGGCTGCTGCCTCTTTTCGGGAACCACACATTCGTCTGGCCTCTCAACAAATATTCTCCGTTGTAGCTGCACCTACAGTACTGGTATCAGTATTGTTGAGGCAAGGTGTACGTTTACTGGACCGAGAACATTTTCTATAAAATGTGACTTGTTTATCCCAAAGTAGTCATTTTGATCCTACAGGTTTCGGAACCATTTGCTCATATATTACAATTGTTATGGCCGGTGCGAACAAGTTATCTGATTCACCAAGAAGTACGATTATCGGCTGTGTAGTGAAAGTGGCAGGATTTGCGTATCGTTACAGAATGAAAACCGTTCGTTATTTGCTGGCTGCTACGATTTGCCGCAGGAAGGCAGCTCTACTAATAATCATGATACATAGTGTGGAACATCAGGCAGCATTAACGCGTGACGCGATCAATGAATAAAACTAAATTTAATGTCACTTTTTTCCCCACCTTTTCCGCTGGTTCCTTGACGATAAGTTGGCTCCGTAACACATCCTTCATTTAGAGAAAACTCTAAGTTCATAAGTCAGATGTAAGGGTAACCATTGGAGAAGAGAGGGCGTAATGTCAGACATGGTAGGTAGCTGCGAACAGCACGACAAAGATAACACAATCTTTGGCAATTACTGTGGTAAATCAACAAATATACCTCTGTGGCGTAGGTCTCCATTTACACTACAATTTCGAGCAGACGGGGCGCTAAAATATTGGGAGGATGTCGCTTCTGCTGCAGCTACTGGCTCAGTAAGTACAGCATAATAAAACTAGACCCTTATATGGAACTAACGGGGTTAACATTTCCGCCTACAGACCTATTTCCACAGTTTTCCTGTCTTTATTCCTACCTCGTTCGTTGGTAATGACTGGCTCATCTTCGACAACCGGATGGAATAGACGGTTTCAGAGGAGAAACAGCAGCGGCTACACATACTGAATTAACCTAAGCTGTCGGCGGAGATAGCCTGTGTGAGGCACATGGTCGAGTATCGGGAATTTGTCTGGTGGTTTTAAACATGATACTCAACTGCGTGCTCCATAACCACTTAAACCGTTTTGTTCCAGGGTTAATTAACACAAGTTCATCTGACAAAGTATTAGTCACGTCAGTGTGCAACACGGATGATTCGTTAAGTCTCTACAGATAGTGCAGTGTTCGAGCCAAATGCTGAACCACATGTGCTCTGCCACCACGTGAGCGTAAGGAAGTAGCATGCTGGGAGACGTCTATGTTTCCGGCGGACATTGTACATAAACATGCGTAAACGTAAGAACTAGAGTTGTAAAACTACGTAGGCCACTATAGACTATCGCAAGTAAACGTAGAGTACCGTAGTTTTCCTAGTGGTCTTGGTCAGTTAAGATCGTATCGCATTACCTGTACTTTAGATGTGTTGCATAGCTCTCGGGGTTCACCACGTATAGATCGCTTTGTTTACGCATGTGATGAGTGTTTTACTAGGTATCCCTAGAAACTAGAAGTGGCGAACCGTCTAGAAACTGTGTGAGGATATGAAGACGGTCGCGTAATCTCTCAAAAATGTTTGTTCTACATAGTTGACCTCCTTTCTGTCACCTAAACGTAAACAGTATTTACAACAAAACCGAAACTGTCAATGTTTAATAAAGCTTTTGTTGAAAATTATTGGTTTGTAACGTGAAACAGACGGATGTTGTGCTAGAAATAAAATCAAAAATACGGATTTATCATATAGCGCAAGAAAACGCAATTTCCTTAAGAGAAAGATAAAACTAAAAAAAAAAAAAAAAAACACACACTAACACTTCAGTACTTCGTCGAGCCTATGTTAAAATTTTTTTATTCGTAAACAAATTTCGCATACATTTATGATAACAGGAAACTAATACCTTTGGTCATGATGAAAAACGCTCTATTGAGTACAAAATAACAGCAATGTTTTTATGTTTGTGCAGATAAACTGTACTTGCATCAAAAGTAAATGTTTTTGTTATGTGGAACTGTATAAGTAGAGTGATAAAATAATTTTTATTACTCATAAAATGCAATATTCACTACAAGAAAGAAAAAGATTAATATACTTGGAAAGACGACGTCGACTTAGATCTGATGGCGGATATGTCACCTGGGGGATAGTAGATATACTGACAATGTTTCAAACACGGTCCGCCAACACATAGCTTAGTGGCACATCTACCAGAGCGCCACCTGTGTCTAACAGAGAATCTCTGTTGATCCATTGTGGATACAGGACAGCGGTCGATCAAATATTTACCAAGGAAAATCGCCAAACAACCGTATGTTTTTAGAAGTTATTTTATTTAGACAACCAGGTCGGGATATCATTACGTAAGCATCAGGCCCATGCATATTAAAAAAAAACGAGTAAACAAGTATCAAGACTTACCACAGTTGACTATACAGAAAATAAAACCTACAAGATGCAATTCGCAGCGTTAAGATGAGTACGTATGCACATACAGTACAACAAAGCAAAACATGTACACGTACTGGTTAGCATTGCCACTATTTTGGCATCACAGACCACAGACTTACAGGAGAATGTGCCAAACATTACAAAAAGCCAAAAATAAACAAATTACAAAATCAGAAACACGAAAGAATATAGCTTGTCTAGTTTTTTGTGTTGTCATTGTTTTTCATCACTTTCTATCTTTTTCATTTTTATTATTTTTACGTATTTTATGTATGGAAAACCTACATACACTCCTGGAAATTGAAATAAGAACACCGTGAATTCATTGTCCCAGGAAGGGGAAACTTTATTGACACATTCCTGGGGTCAGATACATCACATGATCACACTGACAGAACCACAGGCACGTAGACACAGGCAACAGAGCATGCACAATGTCGGCACTAGTACAGTGTATATCCACCTTTCGCAGCAATGCAGGCTGCTATTCTCCCATGGAGACGATCGTAGCGATGCTGGATGTAGTCCTGTGGAACGGCTTGCCATGCCATTTCCACCTGGCGCCTCAGTTGGACCAGCGTTCGTGCTGGACGTGCAGACCGCGTGAAACGACGCTTCATCCAGTCCCAAACATGCTCAATGGGGTACAGATCCGGAGATCTTGCTGGCCAGGGTAGTTGACTTACACCTTCTAGAGCACGTTGGGTGGCACGGGATACATGCGGACGTGCATTGTCCTGTTGGAACAGCAAGTTCCCTTGCCGGTCTAGGAATGGTAGAACGATGGGTTCGATGACGGTTTGGATGTACCGTGCACTATTCAGTGTCCCCTCGACGATCACCAGTGGTGTACGGCCAGTGTAGGACATCGCTCCCCACACCATGATGCCGGGTGTTGGCCCTGTGTGCCTCGGTCGTATGCAGTCCTGATTGTGGCGCTCACCTGCACGGCGCCAAACACGCATACGACCATCATTGGCACCAAGGCAGAAGCGACTCTCATCGCTGAAGACGACACGTCTCCATTCGTCCCTCCATTCACGCCTGTCGCGACACCACTGGAGGCGGGCTGCACGATGTTGGGGCGTGAGCGGAAGACGGCCTAACGGTGTGCGGGACCGTAGCCCAGCTTCATGGAGACGGTTGCGAATGGTCCTCGCCGATACCCCAGGAGCAACAGTGTCCCTAATTTGCTGGGAAGTGGCGGTGCGGTCCCCTACGGCACTGCGTAGGATCCTACGGTCTTGGCGTGCATCCGTGCGTCGCTGTGGTCCGGTCCCAGGTCGACGGGCACGTGCACCTTCCGCCGACCACTGGCGACAACATCGATGTACTGTGGAGACCTCACGCCCCACGTGTTGAGCAATTCGGCGGTACGTCCACCCGGCCTCCCGCATGCCACGGCAAACTGGCTGACACTGACGGCGGCGGTGCACAAATGCTGCGCAGCTAGCGCCATTCGACGGCCAACACCGCGGTTCCTGGTGTGTCCGCTGTGCCGTGCGTGTGATCATTGCTTGTACAGCCCTCTCGCAGTGTCCGGAGCAAGTATGGTGGGTATGACACACCGGTGTCAATGTGTTCTTTTTTCCATTTCCAGGAGTGTAGTTTTACTGATGAAAATCTCCCCAGTTATTAGGAAAACTAATCCTCATTCAAAGTAAAACGTCGCGATATAACCTACGATGTGCACACTAGTGTGCATATCTATCCTCTAACTAATATCACTACTGTCACCTGTGTTGATGTAGATATGGTGATATGTCAGCATTTTTTGCCAAAACATCAAGAGCTCAATCAGAAACAAAACCTAAAGTTTGACAAAATATTAAGTGTACAACGGTATGCAAAGAGCATCCGATGTATACTCATAAAATACCTAGAGGATATACACGAAATAAAAAAATAAAAAGATATGTCTTAGTGTCCCTAACATCAATTAATAGGCAGGCAAATACTAGAGTGGAACAAACAAGGACCTAAAATCCATATTAACTAAGTGGAGTCATCAAAAAACTCAACTGACTATGTCATTACTATTTCCTTTAGAATAAATGGTATCATACTATTGAACTATCTACAAAATGACGAACCCATCAAAATAGGAACTGACATCGTAAAAGGTAGTGTGGGGATGAAAAGGTTAAAAGTAACGTAAGAGTGCGAAAACCAACAAGACACCAAAGTATAAGAACACTAAGTAAGGAACATACCTACCCAAATAGGGGCAACAATTGTGAGCGAAAAAGGAGTTGTTAAATGGTCTCATACCATAAACCAGTCATGGAATCGAAAAATACTGAAACGAGACTTTACAGTTAACGAGAAAAACGAAGCCTGTAAAGCAAACAATGTGGTAGCACATGGCTATATATGTCAGGAAGCTCGAACTACACTGTAAAACTTGGGACCCACAACAGCAGCACATAACGTGTTCAAGATTCATAGCTATAATAAAACTGACATCAGTACAAAATCCATAAACATCATAAAATAGGCGTATTTGCTAAGAACATCATAAAATTCCCCACAACATGTAACGTAAAAGTCAGAAAACTAGAGCTATACTAAACCAACCAAACACAACACATGAGACAGCCAAAGAACTCCGAATACACCACTTGTAACCTGGGGAATATGTCAATTTGGGTCTAAAACTGTAACCGGCTAAAAATGGTACGCAAACGACTTGATTTCAATAAATCAGTTTCCTTATGGTTTGATTTGTTGTAATAAACTAGTTTGCATACTATTTTTAGCCGATTACGTTCTTAGACGCCAACTGACATATTCCCCAAGTTGCATTTGGGCTTGACTGCATCTAATGAGTTGTGTTTGGTTGATTTAGTACAGTTCTAGCTTTGTCACCATACATCTTGTGGGGAAATTTATAATGTTTTTAGCATCTACGCGTATTTCATGATGTTTATAGATTTTGGAGTGATGTTGACTTGATGATAGCTGTGAGTTTTGAGCATTTTATGTGCTATTGTTGTGAGCCACAAGATTTTCTGTGTGGCTCAGCGCGCCTAAGATATGTAGTCTTCTTGTACTACATTATTTGTTTTATAGCCTTCGTTGTCCTCATTTATTATAAAGACTAGTGTCAGTATTTTTCCATTCCATGATTGGTTTATAGTATGAGGCCATTTAACAACTCTTTTTTTCGCTCACAGTTGTTGCCCCTTTTTACGCCAGTGTGTTCCATATTTGGTGTCTTGCTTTTCGCACTCTTACCTTACTTTTAACTTGTTTCATTCCCACACTACCTTTTGCGATGTCAGTTCCTATTTTGATGTGTTCGTCATTTTATAAAATGGTCGATAGTACGATACTTTATATTCCCAAGGAAATAGTAATTACAAAGTCAGTTGAGATTCTTGATGACACCGCTTAGTTAATATTGATTTGAGGTCCTTGTTTGTTATGCTTTAGTATTTTCCCGCTTATTAATGGGTGTAAGGGACACCAACTCATATATTTTTATTTTTTGATTTGGTGTATATCCTCTAGGTGCTTTATGAGTAATCGTCGTATGTTCTTTGCATACCGTTGTTGTTGTTGTTGTGGTCTTCAGTCCTGAGACTGGTTTGATGCAGCTCTCCATGCTACCCTATCCTGTGCAAGCTTCTTAATCTCCCAGTACTTACTGCAACATGCGTCCTTCTGAATCTGCTAAGTGTATTCATCTCTTGGTCTCCCTCTACGACTTTTACCCTCCACGCTGCCCTCCAATGCTAAATTTGTGATCCCTTGATCCCTCAGACCATGTCCTACCAACCGGTCGCTTCTTCTTTTCAAGTTGTGCCACAAACTCCTCTTCTCCCCAATTCTATTCAGTACCTCCTCATTAGTTATGTGATATACCCATCTAATTTTAAGCATTTTTCTATAGCACCACATTTCTACAGCTTCTATTCTCTTCTTGTCCAAACTATTTATCGTCCATGTTTCACTTCCATACATTGCTACACTCCATACTAATACTTTCAGAAACGACTTCCTGACACTTAAATCTATACTCGATGTTAACAAATTTCTCTTCTTCAGAAACGCCTTCCTTGAAATTGCTAGTCTACATTCTACATCCTCTCTTCTTCGACCATCATCAGTTATTTTTCTCCCAAAATAGCAAAACTCCTTTACTGCTTTAAGTGTCTCATTTCCTAATCTAATTCCCACAACATCACCCGACTTAATTGGACTGCATTCCATTATCCTCGTTTTGCTTTTGTTGATGTTCATCTGATATCCTCCTATCAAGACACCGCCCATTCCGTTCAATTGCTCTTCCAAGGCCTTTGCTGTACTGACGGAATTACAATGTCATCGGCGAACCTGAAAGTTTTTATTTCTTCTCCATGGATTTTAATACCTACTCCGAATTTCTCTTTTGTTTCCTTTACTGTTTGCTCAATATACAGATTGAATAACATCGGGGAGAGGCTACAACCCCGTCTCACTCCCACTGCTTCCCTTTCAGGCCCCTCGACTCTTATAACTGCCATCTGCTTTCTGTACAAATTGTAAATAGCCTTTCGCTCCCTGTATTTTATCCCTGCCACCTTTAGAATTTGAAAGGGACTATTCCAGTCAACATTGTCAAAAGCTTTCTGTATGTCTACAAATGCTAGAAACGTAGGTTTGCCTTTCCTTAATCTTTCTTCTAAGATAAGTCGTAATGTCAGTATTGCCTCACGTGTTCCAATATTTCTACGGAATCCAAACTGATCTTCCCCGAGGTCGGTTTCTACCAGTTTTTACATTCGTCTGTAAAGAAATCGTGTTAGTATTTTGCAGCTGTGACTTATTAAACTGATAGTTCGGTAATTTTCACATCCACTCAACACCTGCTTTCTTTGGGATTGGAATTGTTATATTCTTTTTGAAGTCTGAGGGTATTTTGCCAGTCTCATACATCTTGCTCACCAGATGGTAGAGTTTTGTCAGGACTGGCTCTCCCAAAGCCGTCAGTAGTTCTAATGGAATGATGTCTGCTCCGGGGGCCTTGTTTCGACTCAGGTCCTTCAGTGCTCTGTCAAACTCTTCACGCATTATCGTATCTCCCATTTCATCTCCATCTACAACCTCTTCCATCTCCATAATATTGTCCTCAAGTACATTGCCCTTGTATAGACCCTCTACATACTCCTTCCACCTTTCTGCTTTCCGTTCTTTGCTTAGAACTGGGTTTCCATCTGAGCTCTTCATATTCATACAAGTGGTTCTCTTCTCTCCAAATGTCTCTTTAATTTTCCTGTAGGCATTATCTATCTTACCCCCAGTGAGATAAGTCTGTATATCCTTACATTTGTCCTCTAGCCGTCCCTATTTAGCCATTTTGCGCTTCCTGTCGATCTCATTACTGAGACGTTTGTATTCCTTTTTGCCTGATTCATTTACTGAATTTTTATATTTTCTCCTGTCATCAGTTAAATTCAATATTTCTTCTGTTACCCAAGGATTTCTACTAGCCCTCGTCGTTTTACCTACTTTATCCTTTGCTGCCTTCACTACTTCATCCCTCAGAGCTTGTCATTCTTCTTCTACTGTACTTCTTGCCCCCCCCCATTTCTGTCAATTGTTCCCTTATGCTCAGTGAAACTCTGTACAGTCTCTGGTTAAGTCAGTTTATCCATGTCCCATCTCCTTAAATTACCACCTTTTTGCATCCATCTCCTTAAATTCCCACCTTTTTGAATACCGTTATACACTTAATATTTTGTAGGCCGTTGGGTTTTGAGTCTGTTTGTGCTCTTGATATTGTAACAGCCAATTCTGGTAGACTGATCAGGCAGAACATTATGACTACCGACCTACTATCGATAGAAACCCGTCCAGGCGAGAGCGGCTTCATCTGGCGAGGAATAGTTGCTAGTCAGACCCACGCACGGTACATGTAGTACGAGTGAGCGTGTTGTCTGGGTGTAGAATGGGAAAGGCGCGCGATGTATCAGAGGCTTAAGGAGAGCAGATTGTGATAGCCGACAAGCTCGGCACGAGCATTTCGGAGACTGCACGACTTGTCGGGCGTTCGAGGAGCGTTGTGATGAGTGTCTTCAAAACGTAGCGAAACTAAGGTGAAACCACGTCCTGACATCGTGGGGTTGGGCGGTCACCCCATATGTCGGACGAAGTAGGATGAGCAGACTAGGTAAAACAGGAGAAGCGGCGAACTGTGGCGGTACTAACGTTAGACGTTAATGTTGGGCAAATAACAAGTGTGTCTGAACACACAGTGCACTGAACACTCCTAACGATGGGCCTCCGCAGCCGACGATCCGTGCATATGCCAATGTTATCAACACGACGTCGGCGACAACTTCTGAAATGGGCCCGTGACCATCTGCACTGAACATGGGTGCAGTGGTAGAGCGTTGCATAATCCAATGAATCTCGATATCTTCTTCATCATGCCGATGGAAGTGTGCAAATCCATCATCTCCAGAGGACACCAGTAGTGCGGGACAAGCCGGCCGCTGCTTCATTGTGCTATGGGGAACATTCATGGGCTCTTATGAGTGTAGTGGAGCTCATGTAGGGTAACATGACGGCCAAGTAGTGTCGTACGCTGGTTGCATACCCCGTAGACCCCTTCATGACGATCATGTTTCCCGACGGAAGTGTCATTTTTCAGTAAGATAATGCACCGTGTCACAAGGCCAGGAGTGTGACGAAGTGCTTCAAGGAACACAGTGGCGTGTTTCAATTGATGTGCTGGCCTCTGAACCCGACCGAACACATGTGGGATTGGATTGAACGTGGCATCAGAGCTCATCGGACCCCACTCCGGAATTTATATATATGCACACATATTCCCCGAACTCTTACGGGACTTGGAAGAATGTCTTTCACGAGTAATGAGTATGTTGTGATGGGACACTACGAATGTAGAGTGTGGACACACAAGGTGAGAATGTGAGTCTCACCGGAGGCGTGCGCGAGATAGTCCCTGCAATCGCACTATCATCTGTGCCCTCGGTGGCTCATATGGATAGAGCGTCTGCCATGTAAGCAGGAGATCCCGGGTTCGAGTCCCGGTCGGGGCACACATTTTCACCTCTCCCCGTTGATCTATATCAACGCCCGTGCACAGCTGTCGGTAGTAATATAATTCTAATTACGGGAATTAGGTGACGTGTTTGCAGATGTGGTGTCAGCTCCCTCTACCTATCTACCAAGGGCTCACTGGTTCAATGCCACTAGTAGTCGCCGCTGTTACCGTGCCAAAGGTGGACAGACAGGCTATTAGGCAGGTGGGCGTAACGTTCTGGTTGATCAGTATATCGCCAGTAGTGATAAAACTTCTGTGATAGATATGCACCATATTGTGTACATCATAGACTATATTGTGACCTTTTGCTTTGTATGAGGTTCGAGTTTCCTAAGAACTAGGGTGTTTCTCTTCTATAAAAATTACGAAGGTTAGTGATATTAAAAATATATATAAAAATAAAAAATACAGAATGTAAAAAAAGCAAAACAAAAAAAAACTTGACGCGCTTTATTCGTTTGTGCTTCTGATTTTGTATATCTTCTATTTTTGGTTCTGTAATGTTTAGCATCATCTACAACGAGCTTTCTAGACTGTTGCAGATGATCAACATTTCAGAGCAACCTGCAAGAAGTAGTTACGAATCGTGCCGTCTACTTTCTATATACAAGAGAAACAGTCTAAAAGGTGCCGAAACTGTTTGTTTAAATAAAATAATTTCTCTAAACGTACGGCTTGTAAACGTATAGCAAGGTAGGCTGTGCTGAGAAATAATTTTTAAGAAAAAAGTTCGATACATTGCGCCCAATCCGAGTTAATTAGCGCAGAAGTTAAAAAATCAGGCCGTTGCACGTGCAAATTCAAACGGCCCACCAGATAAAATTAGTGTCTGTTGTTCTCAAAGCGTAGATGATAGCGTACGAAGCTGCTCAGCATTTCGCTGCGGTCTGATTCTTACTAGCGCCCCATGTCCAATTTTTGTATCTCTTGTTCGGTTTTAGGACAACTAAATGAAGCACACTGTTCGGCGACGCCGTCTCTGGAAGACCATTTGAATTTGCGCCTGTAACGTCCTGATTGGCTTATTTCAACGATAATCAACTCGGAAACGGCGCAACATATCTTATTTTTCCCTTATCAATTAATTCTCTGCACAATCTACCCTGCACCATTCATACAAGATTTGCAGATTCATTCTAACCGCCCTGTATAATGAAAGACAGCGCAGTGGGTTCCTCATCAAGAGATCCCATTCGAATGTTACTCGGTTATGAAAACACCACGTTATGCTCTTGTAATAAGGAGAAACGTCTACGTGTTTGTATTCGACAGTAGCAAGGACGAGGGCTATCAAGAAACAGGCTAGTGTCAACAGGGATAGTGCGATGATGTTTGGAGCACCATAGACCGTTAACTACTTGATTGTTGTTGAAGCTTCCCTTGAGCGGTAGTAGAGGAAACATGTCGGAAATGTACACCCAGTGACAACAACTGACTCTGGTATTACACCATACCGTGTTCTCTGATGACTCTCGGCCTTTCGTCCACCGTTTGCTAGACGAAAGATCCGAAAGCTGCAAAGGACACAGCAATATTCAAGAAAGGTAGTAGGAGCAATCCATTAAATTACAGGCCCATATAATTAATGACTATATGCAGCAGGATTTTGGAACATATATTATGAATTACCTCGAAGAAGTCCACCCCCAGGTAGCTGAGTGGTCAGCGCGACAGAATGTCAATCCTAAGGGCCTGGATTCGATTCCCGGCTCGGTCGGAGATTTTCTTCGCTCAGGGACTGGGTGTTGTGTTGTCCTAATCGTCATCATTTCATCCCCATCGACGCGCAATTCGCCGAAGTGGCGTCAAGTCGAAAGACTTGCACCCGGCGAACGGCTTACCCGACGGGAGGCCCTAGTCACACGACATTTATTTATTTTACCTCGAAGAAAACGGTCTATTGACTCACAATCAACACGGATATAGAAAACATTTATTGTCCATGTTGTGAAGCACAAGTAGCTCTCTACTCGCACGAAGTGTTGAGTGCTATTGACAATGGATTTCAAATGGATTTCGTATTTCTGGATTTTGACATTGTACCGCTCAAGCGGCTTGTAGTGACATTGCGTGCTTATGTAATGAGTTGTTGTTGTGGTCGTCAGGCTAAAGACTGGTTGTTGCAGCTCTCCATGCTACTCTATCCTGTACAAACTTCTTCAAGTAACTACTGCAACGTACATCCTTCTGAATCTGTTTAGTGTACTCATCTCTTGGTCTTCCTCTATGATTTTTACCGTCCACGCTGACCTCCAATGCTAAATTCGTGATTCTTCGAAGCCTCATAACATATCCTACCAACAGATCAATTCTTCTAATCAAGTTGTGTCACAAATTACTCTTCTTCCAAATTCTATTCAGTACCTCCTCATTAGTTAAATGACCTACCCATCTAATCTCCGGCCTTCTTCTGTATCACAACATTTCTAACCTTCTATTCTCTTCTTGTCTAAACTATTTATTGTCCATGTTTCGTTTCCATACATGGCTACACTCCACACAAATACTTTCAGAATAGCTTCCTGACACTTAAATCTATACTCGATGTTAACAAATTTCTCTTCTTCTGAAACGCTTTCCTTGCCATTGCTTGTCAACATTTTATATCCTCTCTAATTCGACATCATCAGTTATTTTGCTCCCCAAATAGCAAAACTCATTTACTACTTTAAGTGTCTCATTTCCTAATCTAATTCCCTCAGCATCAACTGATTTAATTTGGCTACATTTCATTATCCTCCTTTTGCTTTTGTTGATGTTCATCTTATATCCCCTTTCAAGACACTGTCCATTCCGTTCAGCTGCTCTTCCAGGTCCTTTGCTGTCTCTGACAGAACTACAATGTCATCGGCAAACCTCAAAGATTTTATTTCTTCTCCAAGGATTTTAATTCCTTACTCCAAATTTTTCTTTTGTTTCCTTTACTGCTTGCACAATATACAGATTGAATAACATCGGGGATAGACTACGAACCTGTCTCACTCCCTTCTCAACCACTGCTACCCTTTCACGCCCCTCGACTCTTACGACTGCCATCTGGTTTCTGTACAAATTATAAATAGCTTTCCACTCTCTGTATTTTACCCCCGCCACCTTCATAATTTGAAAGAGAGTATTCCAGTTAACATTGTCATAAGTTTTCTCTAAGTCTACAAATGCTAGAAACTTAGGTTTGCCTTTCCTTGATCTATATTCTAAGATAAGTCGTAGGGTCAGTGTTGCCTCACGTGTTCCAACATTTCTACGGAACCAAACTGATCTTGCCTAAGGTCGGCTTCTACCAGTCCTTCCATTCGTCTGTAAGGAATACGTGTTAGTATTTTGCAGCCATGACTTATTAAACTTGTAGTTCGGTAACCTGTCAACACCTGCTTTCTTTAGGATTGGAAATTATATTCTTCTTGAAGGGTGTTTTGCCTGTCTCATACATCTTGCTCACCATTATGGTAGAGTTTCGTCAGAGCTGGCTCTCTCAGCAGTTGTAATGGAATGTTGTCTACTCCCGGGGCCTTGTTGCGACTCAGGTCTTTCAGTGCTCTGTCAAACTCTTCACGCAGTATCATACCTCTCATTTCATCTTCATCTACGACCTCTTCCATGTCCATAATATTGCCCTCAAGTACTTCGCCCTTGTGTAGACCCTCTATATACTCCTTCCACCTTTCTGCTTTCCCCTCTTTGCTTAGAACTGGTTTTCCGTCTGACCTCTTGATATTCATACAAGTGGTTCTCTTTTCTCCAAAGGTCTCCTTAATTTTCCCGTAGGCAGTATCTATATTGTCCCTAGTGAGATATGCCTCTACATCCTTACATTTGTCCTCTAGCCATCCTTGCTTAGCCATTTTGCACTTCCTTTCGATCTCATTTTTGAGACGTTTGCATTCCTTTTTGCCTGCTTCATTTATAGCATTATATTTTCTTCTTTCATCAATTATATCCAATATATCTCTGTTACCCAAAGATTTCTACTAGCCCTCGACTTTTTATCTATTTGATCCTCTGCTGCGTTCACTATTTCTTCTACAGTATTTCTTTCCGCCTTTCTTGTCAATTGTTCCCTAATGCTCTCTCTCTCAAACACTCTACAACCTCTGGTTCATTCAGTTTATCCAGGCCCCATCTCTTTAAATCCCCACCTTTTTGCAGTTTCTTCAGTTTTAATCTGCAATTAATAACTAGTAGATTGTGGTCAGAGTCTGCGTCTGACCCTGAAAATGTTTTACAATTTAAAACCTGGTTCCTAAATCTCTGTCTTACCATTATGTAACCTACCTGAAACCTTCTAGTCCTCCAGGACTCTTCCACGTATACAACCTTCACCTGGATTAACAGGTGTTAGCTATGATTAAGTTATGCTCTGTGCAAAATTCTACCAGGCGGCTTCCTCTTTCATTCCTTACCCCCATGTTCAAATCAAATGGTTCTAAGCACTATGGGACTTAATGTCTGAGGTCATCAGTCCCCTAGACTTAGAACTAAGTAAACCTAACTAATCTAAGGACATCACACACAACCATGCCCGTGGCAGGATTCGAACCTGCGACCGTAGCAACAGCGCGGTTCCGGACTGAACCGCCTAGAACCGTTCGGCCCATTCTATGTTCAACTACTTCTTTTCCTTCTCTTCATTTTCCTGCTATTGAATTTCAGTCCCCCATGACTATTAAATTTTCGTCTCCCTTCACTGTCTGAAAAATTTCTTTTGTCCACTGCTCGTGGTCTCGCGGTAGCGTACTCGCTTCCCGTGCACAGGGTCCCGGGTTCGACTCCCGGCGGGGTCAGGGATTTTCCCTGCCTCGAGATGACTGGGTGTTGTTGTGTCGTCTTCATCATCATCATTCATCCCCATTACGGTCGGAGGAAGGCAATGGCAAACCACCTCCACTAGGACCTTGCCTAATAAGGCAGTACGGGTCTCCCGCATCGTTCCCCTACGCTTCATTTCCATTTTTTTCCATCTCATCATACTTTTCATCAATCTCTTCGTCATCTGCGGAGCTAGTTGGCCTGTGTACTTGTACTAATGTGGTGGTGTGGGCTTCGTGTCGATGTTGGCTACAATAATGCGTTCACTATGTTGCTTGTAGTAGCTTACCCGCACTCCTATTTTTTTAAATTCATTATTAAACCTAGTTCTGCATTACCCATATTTGATTTTGTAGTTATACCCCTGTACTCGCCTGACCAGAAATCTTTTTCCTCCTGCTACCTAACTTCACTAATTCCCACTACATCTAACATTAACTTATTCATTTCCCTTTTTAAACTTTCTAACCGACCTGCCCGATTAAAGGATCTGACATTCCACGCTCCGTTCCGTAGAACGCTAGTTTTGTTTCTCCTGATACCAATGTCCTCCTGAGTAGTCCCCACCCGGAGATTCGAATGGGGGACTATTTTACCCAAGGACGCCATAATCATTTAACCATACAGTAAAGCCACATGCCCTCAGGAAACATTACAGATTGTTCTCAGCCTTTCGCAGTAACCAGCACAGCAAGGCCGTTTTGGTTAATGTTACAAAGCCATATCAGTCAATCATCCAGACTGTTGCCCTTACAACTACTGAAAACGCTGCTGCCCCTCTTCAGGAACGATACGTTTATCTGGTCTCTCAACAGTGCACCTATGATACGGCTGTCTGTATCGCTGAGGCACGCAAGCCTCCCCACCAACCGCAAGTTCCTTGCTTCATGTAATATCGGCTCAATTATGTGACTGGATTCGTGATTTCCTGTCAGAGAGGTCACAGTTCGTATTAAATGACAGAAAGTCATCGAGTAAAACAGAAGTGATTTCTGGCGTTTCCCAAGGTAGCGTTATAGGCCCTTTGCTGTTCCTTATCTATATAAACTATTTAGGAGACAATCTGAGCAGCCGTCTTCGGCTGTTTTCAGATGACGTTATCGTTTATCGACTAGCAAAGTCATCAGAAGATCAAAAGAAATTGCAAAGCGGTTTAGGAAAGATACCTGTATGGCTCGAAAATTGGCAATTGACCCCAAACAACGAAAAGTGTGATATCATCCACATGAGTGCTAAAAAGAATCCGCTAAACTTCGGTTACACGAATAATCAGTCAAATATAAAGGCCGTAAATTCAACTAAATACCTACAAATTACAATTACGAATAACTTAAATTGGAAGGAAGACATAAAAAATGTTGTGGGGAAGGCTAACCAAAGACTGCCTTTTATTGGCAGGACACTTAAACAAGAACATGTAACAGACCTACTGGAGAGACTGCCTACACTAAGCTTGTCCGTCCTCTTTTAGAATACAGCTGCGCGGTGTGGAATCCTTACCAGAGAGGCCTGACGGAATACATCGAGAACGTTCACAGAAGGGCAGCACGTTTTGTATTATTGCGAATAGGGAGAGATCATTACTGAAATGATACAGGATTTGGGATGGACATCATTAAAACAAAGGCGTTTCTCGTTGCGGCAGAATCTTCTCACGAAATTCTGATCACCAACTTTCTTCTCCGAACGTGAAAATATTTTGTTGACGACGACCTACATAGAGACAAACGATCACCATGATAAAGTAAGGGAAATCAGAGGTCGCACGGAAAATATAGATGTTCGTTCTTTCCGCACGCTGTACGAGGTTGGAATAATAGAGAATTCTGAAGGTGGTTAGATGAACCCTCTGCCAGACACTTAAATGTGATTTGCAGAGTACCCATGTAGCGGTAGATGTAGATGTCACGATGGCCATGCTCACGTGTGGAGGCTTTGAGGAGAACAGACGTCATCTGACTGCATTCGTCGTTGTCATACGGAAACAGACGCTCGTATAATGGTATACTGTGCTACTGCATAGACATCTTAGCCAGTTCTGGTTCACGTAACTGGTAATTTAGGTGGCAGTTATTACATTTACGAAGAGTTAAGACCAATGAAGTTGTATCTACGAGGTATCTGTTGAGTTTTATTTCAACGAGATACCGCAAGACTGCTACTTTTGTTATGATCTATATCGCTGTAGCCGATGTTGGAGTGTTGGTCTAGTTAGCACGTTCTACAGATCTCCCCCCCAAATGAAAACATTTGGTCATGCGCGGCCGAGTGACTGTTACGTCGACTCTCGTCACGTGGCCAACTCTGACTCACAGCTGAGGCAGTGGCGTATTTCGTACACGTATCGTTTGCAAAAGCTCAATTAGCTTCGATGTTCATGCACTAAGGAGCCACTGCTGCTGTCAGAGGTGCCAGCTCTACTAAGTTTCTCAGCTTCTGCACTCCTCAAAACAAACCTAATGATGTGTTCTTCCAGCTACACTGTATAGGAACAGTACGCAAAATTTCGTTACTTATTATCGTTTCTGGTGTTGAAATGATAGTGGCTAGCAGTGCACTTCGTGAATGCATGAAGGTGATTACGTGAATATGCTCTGAATTTTTATTCAAAAACTCTTAAAGTTTTTTAAATAAAGTAACCTTTATTAACATTCTCCATCTTTGTTCATAATGTCTACATATTTCCACCACTCTGCTGCTAGAGTGTTCACAATGTAGCATGTAACATGGCGGTGTACAACGCAACTTTGTCGGTGAGTGGGAAACAACTTGTTGTAATTCAGTTTCGAATTCTAAGAGTTCGTCCGCTCATGGACCACCCTCTACTCCAGCACGACAAAGCCACACGCACACACGATTGCTGCGACATCTGTAACAATACGACGTCTTGGGTTCACTGTCATCGATTATCCTGCATACGGTTCCGACTTGACCCCATCAGAATTTCATCAGTTTCCAAGACTTAGAGAACAACTCAAAGACTTCGCTTCGATAGTCATGAAGTGGTGCAAGCAGTAGTGAAACAAATTTGTTCGTTGCGACGGTGACTATTTTGAGAAATAAATGTGTAAACATTAAGAATAAAGATCTGGAATCTTGGTAATGTATCTTGAATTTAAAAATCTTGAAGAATTATCACATAAAAAATTGGAATTATTACTTTTCAGAACGCTCTCGTAGAAATATGCTGTCACGGAGATAACAGAGCAAAAATAAGTCCATGAAACGAGCTATCCCATTTTATTGTCATCGACCGGTGAAAATAATCATGCAGTGAAGATTTCAGCATCCAGTTCCACCACAAGATCCAGAATGTGACAGTGCCAAGGCAGATTTTCTTCTGTTCTAAGAAGCGAAAACGTTCGACTTTGCTGATTGTCTGCTCATCAGACAGTTACAAAACACAGTTTTCCGAAATTGCTTAACCAAAAAAGACGCTGGAAATATTCCAGAATTTGAATCAAGAATAGCTGGTAACATGCGTAACTTATGAACGGATATCTGCGTACAGCGAAACGTTTGAATCACTTAATGAAGGCAAGTTTCCGGTCCAAACAGTATAAAATTAGAGTATACAAATTGAGATGCTTTCAGAGTATGCTGATCCAATAGCTGCTCCCTTAGCTCGACGAAAGTTCCGTACTGAAAGACTGGCAAGGTGCACAGGTCATAGCAGTACTCGAGAAAGGAAACAGGAGTGACTCGATGAATTACAGACACATGTCACTTACGTCGATTCGCAGTAGAATTTTGGAACATACACTGTGTTCGAAAATTATGAATTATCTATAAGAAAACGGTCTATTAACACACAGTCAGCACTGATTAAGAAAAAATAATCTTTCTTGTAAAACACATCAGGCTCTTTATTCACACTAAGCAACGAGTACTGTCGAAAGGGGATACATCATATTTCTAAACTTCCAGAATATTTTCGACACTATTCCTCACAAGAGACTTCTAGTCAAATTCTGTGCCTATGCAGTATTGACTCAGATGTGGGACTGGATTCGTTTCATTGCTAGTGGAGATTGCTTACAGTGTTAACTGCCGGCATGTGAAGCTTTCAGAAGTACGAGTGTCGTGAGGCCATGCGTTTGGAGAATGCTCAGACGTCTGTAGACTGATATTTTTCTGCTTCTTTTAAGTAAAATGTCACGTCGTAGTTCATCTCAATTTAAATGGGACATCTTACAACTAAAATTATGTCTCACCTGGTTTACTGTTAAGTGCCTGATGATGCAGAAGTAACTAGGCAAACGAAGACGAAAACTAAAAACTAATGATTTTTTAAGTAAACGGTAAGACGCACGGAGCTGTGGTGGACTATAACGATCGTACTCACACAGCAAAATATCTTACGTTTCGTGTCAATCCAAAAATTTTGGGACTGGATGATAAATAAAGAAAAACTTTAAGACGGTGTTTTTAATACTTCAGGTACTCTACATAGTCTTCCTCCACTTGAGTACTACGCGCACCACGTTCATACAACCATTGACAACTGGCAGAAAAGTTCTTGTTTGGGATGTTGTTCAATTTGCGCGTCACATTGAATTAAATGTAGGTTATATCGTCGAAGTGTTGACCCTTCATGTGCATTTCTGCACTTTGCCGCTTTCTGTTAGATTCCTTTTAATAATACTGAGTTTTGTAGCCCGCGATAATTTTTTCTAGAAAACAATTGTCCGACACGTCGCTGTTTTTGTTCAGAAAACAAGATGTGCGGGACAAAAATTGGTCCGCATATATCTCTTCTTCGAAACATTCCGGAGAATGTCTCAAACACTTGATTTAGAGAACTTGCCCCATTTCAGTTTGACACAACAAAGCTCATACACTGTGGCCTCATGTCCAATACATAACATTTCTGCTCACAACTGGCAGGCTGACTGCTCCTCTATTGTTTGTTGATAGCTCAAGCTACCACCGTAAATACTGTGCTGACGTCGCTTATACATCACAAGTATTATAGCTTTTTGGATTGACGATGTACACACACACACACACACACACACACACACACACACACACACACAGAGAGAGAGAGAGAGAGAGAGAGAGAGAAACATCGAGTCTGTAAAGTAAGAGAAGGAATGACAGTGAACCTACTCTCGTCACGTATTCTGTTTAATTTAATTTTTATCGCTAAAAACCACGTATTACACCGAACTTCGGATCGCTACATACTTGAATTTTAATGGAGTACATACGAAAGAATTTGCTGGAGTAGGCGACAGCCGTTTTCGACCATTGCTCCACCATTGCTTTCAGCATAAATGCGTCACCCATAGAGGAGCTGGAGCGAAACGTTAGGAGGGTTCTGGAGCCTTAGCGCGTGGATCGTATCGGAAAATGATAAGCGTAAGACGCTGATTTGTGGGGGGAGGGGGAGAGAGCAGACACTCCTCAGCAAGAGATAATTGGATTCAAATGTAATCCATCCTCAAAAACTCAAAAACACGTTTTCGAGTTGACAGCGCGATCGTAAAATTATTTCCACAGATATTACTAGAGAATGAGTACTGAAGGAACCAGTTGTCAAAGTCCGATAAAAATTGTACATATCAGTAAAAGAGATGTGTTTGACGTCACAGTCTGTCAAAAAGCTGTAAATAGGGGTCACAGGGCATTCCTTGAGGCAGCAAAGATCGAGTGTTGACTGAGGACGCACCTGTATCTGATGGCCGGGGTCCACCTCAGTTTCGAAATTCATCTTGTGTTAGCAGTCGTAGGGGAAGGAGTAGAAGAAAGGGTTACGGGTGAATATGGGCTTGGTACTAGAGAGAGAGGAGGAAGGCTAATTGAGTTCTGAAATGAATTTCAGCTAGTAAGAGAGGAGTAAGGTTAATTGAGTTCTGAAATTAATTTCAGCTAGTAATAAGAATCACAAGAGGAGACGGAATACTAAGAAAAGACCGGGAGAAATAGGAACTTTAAGAGACTATTCAGGAAGAATCAGTGCGCAAAAGAACTGGGAAACGGAAATATTAAGGAATGGATACGCTTGAAGTTCTCTGAGGCTGAAAATATTGCGAAATTGAACAGCTCAGTAGGCAGTGCAATTGAAGAGGACATCTCTAAAAATAGCAATCACAGAAGACAGAGAGAAAAGCGTAGATACAAGTATGGTAACTGCGAAGAAACCATGCATAACAGAACAAATACTTAAGCTGATCGACGAAAGAAAGAAGTTCAAAAATGTTCAGGGAAATTCAGGAATACAGAAATACAAGTCACTTAGGGATGAAACAAATAGGAAGTTCAGGGAAGCTAAGACTAAATGGCTGCATGAAAAAAGTGATGAATTCGAAAAAGAAATCACTGTCTGGAGGACTGACTCAGCATATAGAAAAGTCAAAACAGTATTAAAACATATGGTGGTAACATATAAAGTGCAATGGGAATTCCACTGCTAAATGCAGAGGAGAGAGCGAATATGTGGAAAGGGTACATCGAAGGCCTCTATGAGCGGGAAGATTTGTCTGATGTGATAGAAGAAACAGGAGTCGATACAGAAGAGGTGGGAGATCTAGTATTAAAATCAGAATTTAAAAGAGCTTTGAAAGTCTTAAGGCCGAATAGGCCAGAAGGGGTGGATAATTTCTAAAATCATTGGGGGAAGTCTATTCACCTAAGCATCTAGAATTTATGAGTCTGGCGATATACCGTCTTACTATTGGAAAAACAACACCACACGATACCGAAGATTACAAAAGCCGACAAGTGCGAGAATTATCGCACAAGTAGCTATTCTCAATGAAAGCGAAAAAGAATTGCAGGATCTGCTGAATGTAATGAACTGTGTAATGGGCGCAGAATATGTATTGAAAGTAAATGGAGGAAGGCGAAAGTAATTAGATGTAGCAGAAATGAGAACAGCGAGAAACTTAACAACAGGATTGATGGTCACGAAGTAGATGAAGTTAAGGAATTCTTCTGCCTAGGCAGCAAAATAATCATTGACGGAAGGAGCAAGGAGGATATCAAAAACAAACTAGCATAGGCAAAAAGGGCATTTATGGCCAAGAGAGGACTACTAATATCAAATATAGGCTTTAATTTGTGGAAGAAATTGCTGAGAATGTACGTTTGGAGCACAGGATCGTATGGTCGTGAAACATGAGCTGTGGGAAGACCGGAACAGGAGAGAATCGAAGCATTTGAGATGTGGTGCTACAGTAAATATTAAAAATTAGGTGAACTGATAAAGTTAGCAATGAGGAAGTTCTTCACACAATCGGTGAGGAAAGGAATATGTGGAAAACATAATGCGAAGGGACAGGGTGACAGGATGTCTGTTAAGATATCACAGAATAACTTCCATGGTACTAGGAGCTGCAGAGGGTAAAAACTGTAGAGGATAACAGAAATTGGAATACATCCAGCAAATAATTGAGAACGTAGGTAGCAACTTCCAACAAACTGGAGGACGTAGAGCCTCAACAATATAGTTCGAAGAATCCTCTTCTTGAATTGTGTTGGGGTAATGCTAATAGTAATTATGCCACCCTAGCGCAACGTAAGAATGAATGCAGACCAGATGAGGGGAGATAGGTTTCAATAGGTTGAAACTGTGCGGATGGGCGATGAATACACAGAATCAGAAGGTAAGGTTTCTGATATCACTCATCATGCACCGCTACTACTCCACTTGCTGCTACAGACAACTCATTTTAACATACGTTAAAGGCATGTTTTGGGGTATTTCTTTTACGCTCTAAAATCATGCACTGAATTTTAAGTGGCACCGAAGTTTCACTTTTCACTCTGTGCAGGTATTAGATTTCAAAAAAGCGTTCGATACTGTTCCACGCTATCGACTGGTCCGGCTATCTTCACAAATATGTAATTGACTATCAGAACCCAGTACGTCCTCCTGGGCATCGAATGTTTAACAGAAATGAAGGTAACGTCGGATGTGCTGCAAGGAATCGTAATAGGATCGCTAATAATTTCAAATTTAACACATTATTTATCGGATACGTTTAGCAGCACTATCAGCCAGTTCGCTGACGATTGTGTTATCTAGAGCAGAGTGCTGTCGCTGGATTATCGTTAGTAAGTACCGAACGACTTGGACATTATTACCTGTTGGTGCAACGAAAGGCAGATCCCTATAAATATGAATAAAGACTAGTTTATGTTCATAACAAAGAGAAAGGATCTAATAACAGCCGATTACAAAATTAGGGGACAATTTCTCGAGCTCGTTGCTTGATGTGAATTATTGAGGATGATACCAAGAAGCGCCATAGAGGGGGACGAACATTTAAAACGAGTAGTGGGGTGGCAAGGAGATGGGGAACTTCATTTGTTGCAAGGGTTCTTGGAAAGTGGATTGCATCAGTACATGTAAGCGAGTAATACACTCCTGGAAATTGAAATAAGAACACCGTGAATTCATTGTCCCAGGAAGGGGAAACTTTATTGACACATTCCTGGGGTCAGATACATCACATGATCACACTGACAGAACCACAGGCACATAGACACAGGCAACAGAGCATGCACAATGTCGGCACTAGTACAGTGAATATCCACCTTTCGCAGCAATGCAGGCTGCTATTCTCCCATGGAGACGATCGTAGAGATGCTGGATGTAGTCCTGTGGAACGGCTTGCCATGCCATTTCCACCTGACGCCTCAGTTGGACCAGCGTTCGTGCCGGGCGTGCAGACCGCGTGAGACGACGGTTCATCCAGTCCCAAACATGCTCAATGGGGGACAGATCCGGAGATCTTGCTGGCCAGGGTAGTTGACTTACACCTTCTAGAGCACGTTGGGTGGCACGGGATACATGCGGACGTGCATTGTCCTGTTGGAACAGCAAGTTCCCTTGCCGGTCTAGGAATGGTAGAACGATGGGTTCGATGACGGTTTGGATGTACCGTGCACTATTCAGTGTCCCCTCGACGATCACCAGTGGTGTACGGCCAGTGTAGGACATCGCTCCCCACACCATGATGCCGGGTGTTGGCCCTGTGTGCCTCGGTCGTATGCAGTCCTGATTGTGGCGCTCACCTGCACGGCGCCAAACACGCATACGACCATCATTGGCACCAAGGCAGAAGCGACTCTCATCGCTGAAGACGACACGTCTCCATTCGTCCCTCCATTCACGCCTGTCGCGACACCACTGGAGGCGGGCTGCACGATGTTGGGGCGTGAGCGGAAGACGGCCTAACGGTGTGCGGGACCGTAGCCCAGCTTCATGGAGACGGTTGCGAATGGTCCTCGCCGATACCCCAGGAGCAACAGTGTCCCTAATTTGCTGGGAAGTGGCGGTGCGGTCCCCTACGGCACTGCGTAGGATCCTACGGTCTTGGCGTGCATCCGTGCGTCGCTGCGGTCCGGTCCCAGGTCGACGGGCACGTGCACCTTCCGCCGACCACTGGCGGCAACATCGATGTACTGTGGAGACCTCACGCCCCACGTGTTGAGCAATTCGGCGGTACGTCCACCCGGCCTCCCGCATGCCCACTATACGCCCTCGCTCAAAGTCCGTCAACTGCACATACGGTTCACGTCCACGCTGTCGCGGCATGCTACCAGTGTTAAAGACTGCGATGGAGCTCCGTATGCCACGGCAAACTGGCTGACACTGACGGCGGCGGTGCACAAATGCTGCGCAGCTAGCGCCATTCGACGGCCAACACCGCGGTTCCTGGTGTGTCCGCTGTGCCGTGCGTGTGATCATTGCTTGTACAGCCCTCTCGCAGTGTCCGGAGCAAGTATGGTGGGTCTGACACACCGGTGTCAATGTGTTCTTTTTTCCATTTCCAGGAGTGTAGATGTTAGTGCTACCAATTGTAGAATATGGCTCCAACATTTGGATTTCCCCCCCATGAACCATGGACCTTGCCGATGGTGGGGAGGCTTGCGTGCCTCAGCGATACAGATGGCCGTACCGTAGGTGCAACCTCAACGGAGGGGTATCTGTTGAGAGGCCAGACAAACGTATGGTTCCTGAAGAAGGGCAGCAGCCTTTCAGTAGTTGCAGGGGCAACAGTCTGGATGATTGACTGATCTGGCTTTGTAACACTAACCAAAACGGCCTTGCTGTGCTGGTACTGCGAACGGCTGAAAGCAAGGGGAAACTACAGCCGTAATTTTTCCCGAGGGCATGCAGCTTTACTGTATGGTTAAATGATGATGGCGTCCTCTTGGGTAAAATATTCCGGAGGTAAAATAGTCCCCCATTAGGATCTCCGGGCGGGGACTACTCGGGAGGACGTCGTTATCAGGAGAATGACGTTCTACGGATCGGAGCGTGGAATGTCAGATCCCTTAATCGGGCAGGTAGGCTAGAAAATTTAAAAAGGGATATGGATAGGTTAAAGTTAGATATAGTGTGAATTAGTGAAGTTCGCTGGCAGGAGGAACAAGACTTTTGGTCAGGCGAATACAGGGTTATAAATACAAAATAAAATAGGGGTAATACAGGAGTCGGTTTAATAATGAATAAAAAATAGGAGTGCGAGTAAGCTACTACAAACAACACAGTGAACGCATTATTGTGGCCAAGGTAGACACGAAGCTCACGCCTACTAGAGTGGTACAAGAAATTGAAGAAATGAATGATAAAATAAAAGAAATTATCCAGATAGTGAAGGGAGACGAAAATTTAATAGTCATGGGTGACTTGAATTCGGTAGTAGGAAAAGGGAGTGAAGGAAACAGGAGGTGAATATGGATTCGGACTAAGAAATGAAAGAGGAAGCCCCCTGATAGAATTTTGCACAGAGCACAACTTAATCATAGCTAACACTTGGTTCAAGAGTCATAAAAGAAGGTTGTATACATGGAAGAATCCTGGAGATACTAATAGGTATCAGACAGATAATATAATGGTAAGACAGAGATTTAAGAACCAGCTTTTAAGTTATAAGACATTTCCAGGGGCAGATGTGGACTCTGACCACAATCTATTGGTTATGAACTGTAGATTAAAACTGAAGAAACTGCCAAAAGTTGGGAATTTAAGGAGATGGGACCTGGATAAATTGACTAAACCAGAGGTTGTACAGAGTTTAAGGGAGAGCATAAGGGAACAACTGACACAAATGGGGGAAAGAAATACAGTAGAAGAAGAATGGGTAGCTCTGAGGGATGAAGTAGTGAAGGCAGCAGAGGATCAAGTAGGTAAAAAGATGAGGGCTAATAGAAATCCTTGGGTAAGAAAAGAAATATTGAATTTAATTGATGAAAGGAGAAAATATAAAAATGCAGTAAATGAAGCAGGCAAAAAGGAATACAAACGTCTCAAAAATGAGATCGACAGGAATTGCAAAATGGCTAAGCAGGGATGGCTAGAGGACAAATGTAAGGATGTAGAGGCTTATCTTACTAGGAGCAAGGTAGATACCCCCTGCAAGAAAATTAAAGAGACCTTTGGGGAAAAGAGAGCAAATTGTATGAATATCAAGAGCTCAAAAAATGGCCCTGAGCACTATGGGACTTAATGTCTATGGTCATCAGTCCCCTAGAACTTAGAACTGCTTAAACCTAACTAACCTAAGGACATCACACAACACCCAGTCATCACGAGGCAGAGAAAATCCCTGACCCCGCCGGTATCAAGAGCTCAGATGGAAACCCAGTTCTAAGGAAAGAAGGGAAAGCAGAAAGGTGGAAGGAGTATATAGAAGGTGTATACAAGGGCGATGTTCTTGAAGACAATATTATAGAAATGGATGTAGATGAAGAAGAAATGGGAGATACGATACTGCGTGAAGAGTTAAACAGAGCACTGAAAGACCTGAGTCGAAACAAGGCCCCGGGAGTAGACAACATTCCATTGGAACTACTGACGGCCTTGGGAGAGCCAGTCCTGACAAAACTCTACCATCTGATGAGCAAGATGTATGAGACAGGCGAAATACCCTTAGATTTCAGGAAGAATATAATAATTCCAATCCCAAAGAAAGCAGATGGTGACAGATGTGAAAATTACCTAACAATCAGTTTAATAAGCCACAGCTGCAAAATACTAACACGAATTCTTTACAGACGAATGGAAAAACTAGTAGAAGCCGAACTCGGGGAAGTTCAGTTTGGATTCCGAAGAAATGTTGGAACACGTGAGGCAATACTGACCCTACGACTTACCTTAGAAGAAAGATTAAGGAAAGGCAAACCTACGTTTCTAGCATTTTTAGACTTAGAGAAAGCTTTTGACAATGTTGAGTGGAATACTCTCTTTCAAATTCTGAAGGTGGCAGGGGTAAAATACATGGAGCGAAAGGCTATTTACAATTTGTACAGAAAGCAGATGGCAGTTATAAGAGTCGAGGGACATGAAAGGGAATCAGTGGTTGGGAAGGGAGTGAGAAGGGGTTGTAGCCTCTCCCCGATGTTATTCAATCTGTATATCGAGCAAGCAGTAAAGGAAACAAAAGAAAAATTCGGAGTAGGTATTAAAATCCATGGAGAAGAAATAAAAACTTTGAGGTTCACTGATGACATTGTAATTCTGTCAGAGACAGCAAAGGACCCGGAAGAGCAGCTGAACGGAATGGACAGTGTCTTGAAAGGAGGATATAAGAAGATCATCAACAGAAGCAAAACGAGGATAATGGAATGTAGTCGAATTAAGTCGGGTGATGCCGAGGGAATTAGATTAGAAAATGAGACACTTAAAGCAGTAAAGGAATTTTGCTATTTAGGGAGCAAAATAACTGATGGTGGTCGAAGTAGAGAGGACTCAAAATGTAGACTGGTAATGGCAAGGAAAGTGTTTCTGAAGAAGAGAAATTTGTTAACATCGAGTATAGATTTAAGTGTCAGGAAGTCGTTTCTGAAAGTATTTGTTTGGAGTGTAGCCATGTATGGAAGTGAAACATGGACGATAAATAGTTTGAACAAGAAGAGAATAGAAGCTGTAGAAATGTGGTGCTATAGAATAATGCTGATGATTAGATGGGTAGATCACATAACTAATGAGGAGGTATTGAATAGAATTGGGGAGGAGTTTGTGGCTCAATTTGACATGAAGAAGGGACCGGTTGGTAGGACATGTTCTGAGTCATCAGGGGATCACAAATTTAGCATTGGAGGGCAGTGTGGAGGGTAAAAATCGAAGAGGGAGACCAAGAGATGGATACAGTAAGCAGATTCAGAAGGATGGAGGTTGCTGTAAGTACTGGGAGATGAAGAAGCCTGCACAGGATAGAGTAGCATGAAGAGCTGTATGAAACCAGTCTCATGACTGAAGACCACAATAACAACAACATCAAACAGTTACCGGCTGATTATAATTAAAGTGCACCTACTCGCATAGGTTCCATGTGGCCTCTAATTACACAGGCCAACGAAAAAAAAATTTTTTTGAAAAACGTTTTTACTTTGATAGCTGATCTTTATAGATTTTTATGTGCTGAATCCAAATCTTTTATCACCCATAGTTTTCGAGCAATATGCTTTTTATTATACAGTATAAATACCCTATGCTATACAGTAAACGAGGAAATTAATGAAACGCTTTCTTTCAGCATAAGCATGGTTTGTATTTACAGTAAGCTACTTAAAACAATGATGTGTGTTAATAGAGGTTTCACATGTCAGTTTGAATTTTCTTTCTGTTTTTTTTCTTTGAAGCTTCTTGTGTAGTTTTTTCTACGATGAGTTGATTGCCGAACTTCTCGGTGAAGCAACCAAAACTAGTCCCCAATCATGTTGGTGTTCCAGCGGCCTTGGTAGCGTTTTTCCATTACTTTAATGACCTAGTGAAAACGCTCTCCTTGTTCCTCTGTAGCATCTCCCATATTGTCCGGGAAGTAATGAAGGCGACTACTCAAATGTGAACTTTCAGGCTCATTAAACATCCTAAAGTTTTAAACTTCTTTAACATGGTAGCTATACTAGAAATATATTCTGGGTCTTTTTCATGTCCTAAGAACTTTTTAACGACTTGCTTGAATGATACCCATCCTTCTTTCTTATTTAAGGTCATTGTGGATTCAAAGTTAATATCAAACATCAATTTTCTAATGTCAGGTCCGACAAAGACGCCTTCTTTTAGTTTAGCTTCTGAAAGGTGTGGAGATTTTGGCAGAGATACTTAAAACATGGTCCATCTTTAAGCAAGGCCTTTACAAACTGTTTTATTAGGCCTAACTTTGTATGTAGATGTGGTAGGAGTACGTTTTTTGGATCTATAAGGTTTTTGGGTACAATGTTCTTCTCACTAGGTTTTAAACACTCCCTCATAGGCCAGTTCTTTCTGCACCAGTGTTGATTCCTAGCCCTACTGTTCCATTAAAAAAATAAACATGGAAATTTGGTAAAGCCACCTTGCTGACCAAGGAGCATGTATGTTACTTTTAGATTGCCACATATCATACAACCATGAACAGAATAGCCTACTTTACTTAGCACTATTTCTAGGTTTTCATAGCTTTCTTTCATATGTACAGAATGACCAACAGGTATAGATGGATACATGTTACCATTGTGTAATAAAATAGCCTTTAAACTAGTTTTGGATGAATCAATAAACAGCCTCCCGTCTTCCTTTTTGTATTCAATACCAAACTCATTCACCAGACTGGGAATGTCAGAGCAGTACACTAAATCACCTTCTTGTTGAAAAAACTTGGAAAATTGCTGCTCTCTCTTTCTATACATGTATATGCTGGTTCCAACTGCCAATTAGTTCTTTTCTTTTAATCTAGAGCTAAGCAATTCAGCTTTTTCTTTCGTTAAGCCCAGATCGCTAACCAAATTGTTAAGCTCGGTCTGAGTAAACAATTTGGGCTCTAGGGTTTCTGTATTACAATGGAATTCATCATCATGTGGTTCATCTAAATGACATTGTACATCAGAAAATACTTGTATTGGAATAGAATTAAAATCATCTGGTGGTTCAGGAACCGGAAAATCTACATCATGCCTTACTGATTGGATGACTGCGGAAGGTTAGGGTAGCTTATTACCTTCGTATTTTTCGAATTCTGACCAGTAATATCAACACTGTAAAAGGATCAATCTTCAGAACGATTTCTTGGCTTCCTCCATATCACAGAAACAGTAAATCTAGTCTTTTTTCTCCTTTTTGGACCATTTTCTCAGATCTTCGACACACACATAACATACCTTATGTGGCGCCCAAGAGTTATCTTCATCACCAAGTTCAGATCAAAGTATGATAGATAAACCTTTTTCACAAAGTCTTTAATGTTTGTTTGGTGTTTCTTAATCACAAATTCACCACAAATATAACAAAAACTGTCAGCAGAGTTTCTACAACCACGATTAGACATTGTACTGAGCACCATGTACAGGAAATGGGAAAGTGAGGTTAGGTTGACAGTAAACAAAACACCATCTGTTAAAAAAAATAGACTCTACCTTTTTTTGCCAGCAAATGTTTTTCGGAAGTGCTACCAGCGTCATCTACATTCATTGCGCCTCCTTTTTAAATTATTTTAACTATAAAAATGCTATTAAATTCTTTAAAAACTCGCTTAATTTAATAAATTTAACTGTAAAATGTGAAGAAATGGTGGATGATGCAGTATCATATTTGGATTTCCCACCCTAAGAAACATAAGAATAAGGTATTTTCAGCAAAAAAGGTTTTCCATCGTTGGCCTGTGTTATCATATGCTAGCGGAACTTGGTGGATATTCTAATGTGTTAATGCAGAACGAATTTACGCTGAAAAAAAGTAGTTACAATTTTGGCCTCCAGGTGCAAATCTGACACCGTGATGTGTATAAATTTTTCTTTGTGTAATGGGTTAGGAACTGGCCGCGTGTAGAAGAGAACAAACAAGTGAAACAGGTATAGTGTCAGTTTTATTATTAACTGCCGCTTACACAATTAGTTCAGTATGATTACTGAAGACGTCAACGAGATGCTGCATCCGTAAAATGACGCGATCAAAACTTGCTTGCAGCAGTTCTGGCGTAATCTCAGTAACGTTTTCCTGCAGGCTGGCCTTCAGATCTGACAGTGACCGTATGTGCCACTGCTAAACGCATTCTTTTAGATGCCCTAGAGCCAAAAGTCACATCGATTTAGATCAGTTGATCTTCCAGGCCATGAATCTGGAAAACCTCTGTAGATAACACCTTCTGGGAAGATTACATTAGGCAGATACTCACTGGGCGTGCGACATGAGGTGCTGCCCCATCTTGCATGGAAACTGTGGTTCTCACACGGTTGCGCTCTTACAAAGCAGGACTCACGTGCTGTACAAGATCTCGATCACGTGCAGACCTCACAATATACCTGACAGGCTCTCTATGTGTATTCTCTTCAAAGAAGGACTAATCGATAACAAAGGTGCTTGTGAATCCACACAACACTGTCACTTAAGGCGAGTGGAATGGCTCTTCGTGTACAACATGCAGTTTAATAGTGTCGCAGATTCGTCAGTTCTGAATATTCACTGCACCCTGTAGTGTTAAATGTGCCTGTTCTCTACAGATTATTGTCCGGCCACGTGTCATCAACTGCGATGCATACCAGAAACCGAAGAGTAAATTCAGGATTTGCTGCGGATCATGAGGTTTCAATTGCTGCACCGTCTGGATCTTGTACGGGTACCTGTGTAAAACAGAACGCCAAATTTCCTGTACTGCTGACCATAGGATGGTTCTCGTGACAATACACGAGCCCTAGCACTACACGGGGCACGTGCTGCATCGTCAGCTACAGCAATAGAACCTAGACAGCGACTTCCACCGGGATAGGAAGCCGTTCTCTTGCAGGTGCCACACCAAGACCACCAGTGTTTTCAAATTCCATTACGATCTTCTTTAAACAATTTAATGACATCGGGCCTATCCTCAGACTTTTCAGTCGGCGCGACTCTCTCAATGCAGCACTGTAATTGCTGTCATTCACATAAAACGGTTTCACCAACAGCGGATACTCTGTCTTCTCGATAGCCATATTGTTCACTTACGTTATGGCTCGTCAAATGACACCGTGAATACCATCATACAAACCTTTTCACCTACTCGTCAAAGCGGGAAATAATTTTTTGTCAGCGTGAAGCGGTTCCGTATCAAAGAATTACCATATCTACCCAGTTTCGCTGCCATACGATAGCTACAGCCCACACTGTATCTCCGTGAGTAGCTGCATTTTAATGGTAACCGTCCAGCAGACGCGGAACAATTATGGAGATGCCTTCCTATGATGCTATCAGATCGGTATACCCCACAAGAAAGCTTAACAGAGACTTACGTAGGATTCTTCGGAAGAAACGTGACGATCTTCCAAAGCAATGTCGCATAAATTTATAAAACCGATACTCGCGAATGACTTTCGATCTATTGTGCTTCCTCCGTCGAACTGTCCCATAAAGCTCATTAGATAAAGAACATTAGCTCACATGTGGAAACATACAGATAGTAATTATTCCTACGCTCCTTACATGTAGGTAGTAGGACATCAAGTGGAGACTGAAATCGTGTGTCGGACTGAATGCTATACAGTTTTAACCTGTCATAAAGTTACAGAACAGCGTGCACTCAGCTGCGAAATAAAAGTTTCATTCCAAGGCATTAGGCATGTAATATTGGTAGTAAATATCCCGTGTACTGAATTCTAGTAATAAGTGCCTGGGTGTGGTACCAACCTGCAGGTCATCCATGTCTACACAGGTGGTGTAATTGGACCATTCTGACCCTGACTCCGGGTGCCGGAACCACGAGCCATTCTCAAGACACACCTTGAACGCCTGGCCTGTGAAAGAAGTTTCCAGTTATTATTCAGTGTACCTGTTTGAACTTCACTTTATGTATACCTTACAAGCTATACAAGTAAAGCAACAAACTGTACACGAATTAAAAATTTTTAAGGAAAAATAATACTTTCTTTTGGAACCCGTAGACAAAATAAAATCTGCAGAGAAGAACAAAGTATACACCATAAACAAAAGGTGAAATAAAAACTAAGCTCTCGCAACAGAAGTTGATATCGGTAAGAAAAAAAAAAGACATTGTAACTCTCGAGCTAGAAAACATATTGTTTGCAACTACTCTCAGTTAAAATGTATTTATTTAGGTAAATATTTGTATGGAAAATGTTAAGCTGAGCGCTAGCAACACTCGTACGCTATGTGTCGAGGCTTAGCACTCAGATATCTCCATTCGTCAACCAGTGTCGATTACAACTTTTAGATCTAATTGCTCGCTCTCCGTACTTGATCGTTTATCGTATCTTCTATGGATGCTACATATTTTGCTAGCTATCTAGTTTTCTGCGCCCCCAGGACCTTTCTTTACAATTATGTCTTTGAATTTTCAAATCATCCTTTTGACGTACTTTCGCTCACTCTTTCTCTCTCTTCTCCTTAGTTGTACTTTTTTCCTCTGGTTTTAGCGTCTTTTTACCATATTTTCGCTACTACATTATCAGCAGTCTAAAACACCGTCAACAGTGGTTTGTTGCTCACCTCTTTCCAATTCGTTTAGTTCCTGATTTAGCTCTTCCCGAGTTAAATGTATCAGGTGTTACATTGGTTGCTTTTTTAAGTAAGAATCAAAGTCAAATGTCTTGAAGGACAAACATAGGCGAAAGAGATATAAGTAAATAGCAACATGATTGTACACATTACTTCTCTGCGTGTTTTCTGCTATTGCAGGGGCAATATGAAGGATATGGCTTGAGACAATTACACAAGAAGGAGCAATGGATATCGAACTGTTGTTATTTCTGTTGTTGATGATGATGATGATAAAGATGATGAAAACACATCATCTTAGGGACAGTCCAATGTCGGTGGCAGTAAGTCAAATGTCTTTACGATCAAATAAAGCTATAGTTAAGAGAAGCAAAATGGAAAATCTATTTAAGTAGTGTGTGTGTTTTTGTGTGTTGGCAGTTTATGGGTGCTCACTTAAGTAGTTTTTAAAGGAACTGGACATTTTAGTGTATTATAACATCACTGTCAACCACGCAATAAAGGCCATTACTAAATAAGAGTAGAAAATAACAATTCTCCTGTAATATTCCTATACCGGAATGTAGGTCTCCTCTTCGTTTTAAAATCTCAAGTGTAAAATGAACTATGGACAATGTTCGAAAGCCAATTTTAGAGCAGATTTCATTACTCTGGCGGGTCTTCCAGTTTAAGGTATGATTACGAGTAAGTTCTAGTAGATAAAGTTGATGTTTTGCGCTTTTCATGTTATATGTATTGTGTCATATTTATTCTTTTTTTATTATTATTCATTTGGCATTGTACTGTAGGGTAGTGGCGATAACTGTCGCATCCGTATCGATGAGAAAACCCCGTGCTTAATGGCGGTTCTGGTGGGAGGGAAGGGATTTCTGTGTTTGTTTCCTTTTTGTGGGAGGAACGTGTGGTAAAACGTTTTTAGTTTAGTCCGGAGCAGTGGCCATTTGTACATTATTCGAACACCTTCCCGTAGCTATTTTAAAGCATATTGAGCAAGGTTTGAACGACGAACTGCAGGTGACACCCAGGCAAACTTTGTGTAGATGATTTATTGTTTTTGTAAAAGATTTTGATTGAGATGAAGTTAATGTTCAGCTGATGGCTCCATTTGTATCTGCATCGTTCGAATTTTACGTGCAAACACCGTCACCCTTTAATAACTACAGGCTGGAACGAGGCTGACGGTTCAACTTTTATCCATCGGGGTGCCGGGTTTTGATATAAGTTTTAACTGTTTGAAAAAATCTTGCTTCGTTTGGATTTTATGTGCAAACAACAGAAGAAAAGGAAAGTAGTTTTTACTGGAAGGTTTTTAAAGCGTGACATTTCTGTACTTTAAACTTGAACGAATCGGTTCAAATTTTGTATGAAGGTAAATAAACGGGTGAAGTCAAAACGAAACTTTTTATCCAATAATCTTTATCCATTATTGGGATTTGGAAGAAGCTATTCGTGTAATTAATGGTCGTCCTGTTATTTGCTGATAGCTTTACCCGTTGCCACGATAAAGCGGTAGAAAGCTGCACATAAAATTCACGTAAAATCCAGTTTTATGAGAATCGCACGTACAGTGATACAGATGATAATAAAAATATATTCTTATAGTAATTACACGAAGTATCTGCGAAAATATTACATCTTTCAAGTTTTATATGTGAAAACCCACGCGTTCGCATATGAAACTGTGTTTCGTAGGATTGCGTTACATTTTAAGCTCTGCATTTGGATATAACTGGTTACTACAGTTGACTATCGTTTCGCTGTTTGTATTTTAAGGATTTTATTCACCAGTCGCATAAAATCACCGAAAAAAACTTTGGGCGTGGACAACAATGCAAGTACCAAACCAACCAATGTCTGATCAGACATGTAAAACTTGAAACTTCCTGGCAGATTAAAACTGTGTGCCGGACCGAGACTCGAACTCGAAGCTGTGAGGACAGGGCGTGAGACGTGCTTGAGTAGCTCAGTTGGTAGAGCACTTGCCCGCGAAAGGCAAAGGTCCCGAGTTCGAGTCTCGGTCCGGCACACACTTTTAATCTGCCAGGATGTTTCATATCAGCGCACACTCCGCTGCAGAGTGAAAATCTCATTCATTTAATACTTTATCGATAACCACGCAGAAAATTAAACTATCCCGAAAATTGCTGTAAAAATAATTGACAGAAAGAAGGTCACGTTATTTCTACCTAAAAGGAATTTTTTTTCCTTGTTTTCTTCAAAAACTACTGTTCTATCTTGAAGAAAATTTATTTTCGGACAGCACTTGCTTAAGTTCGTCAATTTTCGTAGAAGATTTGAAAGTTGGTAGTATTTTATCGTGCATACATGGTTTCGTATTTCTTCTTCTTATTTCAGCCAATCATGTACTTAATTCGGATTGGTTGCTGCAACATTTTGCACCAAAATTATTCATTTGAGTTTTACTAGCGGTGATTTCTTAATGTTCAATTTTTATTATTGCATGCTGTAAATAAGCAATGACAACAATTTTAAAATAAGAGATACCAACAAGATGAATGCTTTTAGAGAGTTTAGTATTTGTTGATGCAATCTTTCAGCTTGCGATATAGTAAGCTTTTTAGAAAGTGTAATACTGTCGTATTGTAAATTTAACTACGTAAAATAAACTTTTTACTTACATTACCATCATAAACTTCGGACAGTATATAATACATCGTTCGGAACGGTATTCATGTTTGCTATTATTTTGTATTCTGTGTTAATTACGCACGGTTATTTTTCGTATGTTTGCATATACGGACTCATGCGTATGAGGAATTTTAAATGTCCTTCAACAGCACCACATTTTTAATGCTTTGATTTCTTTTCCTCTTTTCCCACCGTCCATGACTGACTACCTTACAATCTTGTGGGCCACACAGATAATCTCGGAAATTTATCCCCCAAATTAAGACATATAGTTAATATTAGTAGACGTCTTTCAGACCGTCTTCGCAGGTCCTAGTCCTTTTTTTCTTTTGTTCTTTGTTCTTTTTTTTAATGCGCTCGTTGCTTCGTCCATCATTTCTTATTTTACTTCCAAGGTAGCATAATTCTTTCAACTCACGTAATAGAAAGTCTACAGTTTTAACGTTAAGTTTATTTCAAATCCCATATCTGTTATTCCTCATTTTATTTATTTTATTTATTTACACATCAAATTTCGCAGGACCAAATTGAGCAGCAAGTCTCCATGGTCATGGAACGTGTCATTACATGAAATTACAACATAAAAGGAATAACACATAAAAAATAAAATGTTTATGAACCCGAAAAAAATCAATCCGTAAGTTTAATACAACAAGGATCAGCTTAATTTTACGACTTTCTTCAGTTTGCCCTCAATCCATTGTGGATGATCATTAGACTGTAAATTGCACTCAACAGCTTGTGCAATTTTTCCTTTCACTGAGGATAGCAAGGTCGTCATTGAATTCATGATGGATCGCCTTTCACCATACTGTTAAGCCCAACTCCAAACATTTCTTTTGTTTCCGCCAATACTTCTTCGACAGACGTTTTCAGAGTTTCTTAAACACAGACAGAAGAATTTTTTTCAATATTCTAAAATGAAAAGACAAAGACGTCGATGTAATATAAAGTGGGTAGACAGATTAGAAATCATTCATGAGCGTCATGAATACCTGTGTAGAGGATATTGAATGACAAGTGAGAATGATTATTTGATTTTGGGAGCTTAATGTGACAAATGCCCCTAAATTTTATCTGTTTCCATATATACTAAGCGGAAAACAAGGACACTTCTACTGTGAGAGTTTGGAAATACGGCTTTGAAATCGGTCAGTAATGATTGACAAGATGTGATGGAGAAGATCCCATGTAACACGGGATGGATATGTTGAGCTAACAAGAATCATATTTAATCGCTGAAAGAGTTGGTGGTTGTTCCGGATAATGTACTTACTAAACTCGAAACACATATCAAGAAAGTAACAACAAGCACTATCTGACAAATAGCTGACCGCATTTTAGCGAGACCGTATTGTGGACATGTGGCACGCTGTGACGGCATATCCTGCAAATGCTTACAAAAAACTTTAACGGGCGTGTCCATGCATGCGCGTCCTCTCATAACACTAGCAACCGAGTCGGTGATTATTATGACAGCCAAAACAGCGTGTTTTGACAGCTGTGTAGGGGCCACGCTAGAACGGAAGAGATTTGCGGCGTTGTCAGTAGAAGGTGACAGATGTGACGTGCGATGATTGGCAGAGCTCAAATTATGTGAAAACCTGGCTGTAGATCAACGATCCGAAGACACAGGTCATGTGCTGGAAAAAACCTGCCCGTTTGAGTTGATCAGGCAAGGTAACTGCCATAGCCAAAGGAAATGAATAAAGAAAGTATGAAATACGGGAATTCTAAATAAAAACTGAACCAAAGAAGTGACCGAGAAACCAGTCAAATAGTTTAAAAGACAAAAATTATACCTAATACATGACATTATTCGCGGTTGCGAATATGGACAAGCATCACCTGTATAATGGAATGACAACAATGAAAATTTCTGCCAGATCGGGACTCGAACCCGAGTTTCTCGTTCATCGCGAGCAGCCGTCTCACCGTTAGGCTATCCGAGCACAACTCACGGCCAGGCCCAAACTTACATATGTCGTCAACCATGTGTCTACAACGTGTACACGTACATGCTTTATGTATATTGCTGTACAGGGGAGACATTTTAGTTGAAAGTCACATGCCGAGTGTCGCCGGATAAATAAGGTACTGCAGTGCCTGTGTTATTCCGAATTACCAAGGGATGTTCCTTCAGAGCCGGCCTAAGTGGCCGAGCCGTTCTAGGCGCTACAGTCGGGAACCGCGCGACCGCTACGGTTGCAGGTTCGAATCCTGCCTCGGGCATGGATATGTGTGACGTTCTTAGGTTAGGTTTAAATAGTTCTAAGTTCTAGGGGACTGATGACCTCAGAAGTTAAGTCTCATAGTGCCCAGAGACATTTGAACCATATTTTTGTTCCTTCAGGCATGCGTGCGTGGCCGAAGGAATATTGCATCGTAATTCGAAACAACACAGGCATTTCAATATCGTACGTGTTGTAAAAATTATATGATTGCATGAGTGTAGACGTGCCGCCACTATGAGATTGGTTTATGAGTTATTAAACAGTAAATTTTTTGAATATACTATTATCAATAAAAATTAATAACTTATTATCTCCTTATGTGATTCAGACAAGCGTAGTGTCACTGGATAGGGTTCACTGAGCACTACAGAACCGTTGTAACAGATTTTCTGTGAATATTTCATATTTTAAATTACAGGAGTAAATGTAAATTCCACGCTGGAGAAAGTGAATTTTCTATTAAATAAAACATGGAACAGTGAATGTAGTGGCAACATTTGTAAATAGAGGTAATTTGAAATGTATGACTGAAATAAATTTAATTGTTTAATATTTATTAGTGTTATAAAGACGCAAAATAGCATTCATATGAGCAAAAACACTAATTGTGAGAAAACAATTAAGGTTACCCGAAAACTATAAAAAGCATTGAGAAGCTAATCAAATTTGCATCTAAGCTCTTGTGCAATGAGTATACAAACATGTATATGTTTTCTGACGTCGGAATATATATGCATGACTCATATCACTGCGAGGGGACGAGTATCAGTAGCCATTTTTGCGGAACAAACATGGATTCTAGCAGTCAGCAAGGAACTCTGAAATATCTTTGGCTGGTGTGGACACAGAGGAATATGCGCCACATGATCCGATTGGTTTGAACTTGTAAAAACTGTGCGGGTGTCAGTAGCAAAGAGTTTGAAGCATTTTCCACCGCCAGGACTCTGAGTAATTTTGGTTTAGATGGCTTAGTTCGAACTTAGTGTCCACTTCTATGAACTGTTCTATAGTTAACTTCAATGGTAATCTGCAATTCAAAGTATAGTTACTTCGTGATGGCAGAGCTCCAACACAGATGTGTGGTATAGCACTTTATATAACGTTAATTGATTTTCGAAACGTTCAACGAAGACGTGATGCTGGTCGACTTACTTAGGTTCTCGCACTGACGAACATTAACTTAATGAAAAAGTGTTGTAAATAGTGTGAAAGGATATTTCTTTTAAATTTTATGCAATAAAATGGTTCAAATGGCTCTGAGCACTATGGGGCTCAACTGCTATGGTCATCAGTCCCCTAGAACTTAGAACTACTTAAACCTAACTAACCTAAGGACATCACACACATCCATGCCCGAGGCAGGATTCCAACCTGCGACCGTAGCAGTCGCACGGTTCAGGACTGCGCGCCTAGAACCGCGAGACCACCGCGGCCGGCTTTTATGCAATAAATTCAGACTGTAAATATGGAGAAGTGAACATAATTTCACTGCAAATTCCTGCCTGCATATGTATCAAATGTGTGACTGATTTCATTACGGTTAATGCAATAGATGTGTTGGTCGGCCGCCCGGGTTCCCGGGTTCGATTCGCGGCGGGGTCAGGGATTTTCTCTGCCTCGTGATGACTGGGTGTTGTGTGATGTCCTTAGGTTAGTTAGGTTTAAGTGGTTCTAAGTTCTAGGGGACTGATGACCATAGATGTTAAGTCCCATAGTGCTCAGAGCCATATTTTTTGTTGGTCGGCCGATGGGGATAAAGGATTTAAATTACTGTAGGAAGAGTACGTATTTATGATGGAAAAAAAAGAATAGAGAATGATACTACTGTCGATAATAGTCCATTTAACGAAAATGTTGAGGATGATGCTGGAATTCAAAACATCATGATACGTAATGTTGAAGAGTATATGCGTATGGATAAGAGGATAAGAGTGAATAAGGTACTAAATGGATGGGCAATGATGGCGTTAATTTGGAAGCCAGGGACCTCATAAACTTTGTAAAATTCGACCAGCAGTTGAATCCAAAAATATGGGAGAAAGAAGAGTAGAGTGTCGCCAGAAGGCTATGGGTGGTTAAATGTAGGAAATTTAGAATTTAAAGAAGCTTTTAATTTAATATTTGCAGAGGAAGATGATACAGAATTATTTAGAGAAAATTAGAAGTGTACTATGATGAAAGACTGTGTACATGAGGCAGGGAAAAAACTTTTCGCTGACATTGAATTAAAACATAATTATCTGAAAAATTTCATCCTGTAATAAATATTAAAGTGGGAGAAGTATGTGAAACTGCTTTGGTGGACACTGGGAGTTCTATATGTGGGATAGCAGAGAATTTTTATGAACATCTCAAGCTGAGGTTTCAATCAAAGGAGGAAGAGTAGAAAATGGTACTAAGAATTGCAGGAGGCCAGTAAGCACGGAAGTAGTTCAAGATGTAGTGACTGATGGAAAATAATTCAGTCATGCGGTTGTTGTGCTTTCTAAGCAAATATAAGGCAAATATATACTTTATAGAAAAGGTACTGGAAAGTAATTGGTTGAAATGGAATAGGAATGTCCACCTGTGTGTACTGTAGATTAAGGTTTAGTTTATAGTTTGCTATATTTTTTCATTGTTATTATTATTATTAGAGATAAGATTTTCGGTGAAGCAGTGAGAGTGAGGTCATATTATGCCAGCGATAAATGCTAACAACCCGTACTAAGATGAATTAAGACAATGTATTTGAAGTGAATAATTTTTTATGCTTAGGGTAAATGATTTGTGGATCTGCTAGGTTCATGTTTTGGGGATCAATTTATTGTGTGCATATAGTGTGTTTCGTTTAAGGTTTTGGAGGTTTTGTTTTCCTGTGACAACTTGTACATTTTGGGGGAATGCTCTTTATGGATTTTAGAGATAACAATTTTGGTACGACTAACTATGTGTATTTTGTTTGAATGTGGGAGTTGCAAATGTGAGCTACAAAGCAAGGGGAAAGTAAAGAGTTGTTGAGTAAGCTTCAACAGTTGTAATTGCTGTATGATATTTAAATATGTTAAATATGTTACAATATGCAAAGGGAATAAGAATTATTATATACAGCTGTTACATGAGTGATTCTGATTTGGTCTTTTGGGGCTAGGGGTTATCAGCTGGTTACTTATAAAGGTAAGCTTATGATTACGAAAATGATGCGAATAAAATCAATATAAAATTGTAGCACAAATGTGAGTGTAACTTCAATTTTTGCATAAGATACTACTTTGGTTTGAAAGATGGTCTATTCATTAGGGTCTGATTTGGTTCTGATTTGGGTTAGAAGTTGCGTCTTCCTCTCTATAATTCTCGTATGTTCACCATCCTGCACTGCTGGAACGTGTTGTTGCTCACGCCACTTCCTCTGAAATTTGTGTGGACAGTTCACGTCTCACTTACACCACCATACACACAGGCCTAAGGTAGAGGACCAGACGTTTACCGAACAAGATTTTTGAGGGTAACGAATTTGTCTATGTCAGTATTTATACTTAACTTTTGCTGTGAAAATCATGTTTTGATTTGCTTCGATTTGTGAGTAAATAAACTGAACTAAGAAATCAAGTTAAAGTATTTTTATAATAAATTTTCCGTGGTAGCACATTCAAATTAACTCTAAGGTACAATCATTGCGAAATGTCAGGTCAGAATCGTCACGTGGTGGGGCAGTGTTGGAGGCAGTTACAGAACCAGCTAACTGAGTGACACTACTGTTTCAGGAACAGACACGTTGTGGGCACATGCGAGGTGTGGCGAGGAGGGCTGAGAAGGATCGCCTGCGTACGCCTACTGTCAGAGGCGTGTGGTCCAGTACATTTCAGGTATCAACTGACACCGAGGGTTGACAAACTCTCGCCGCGAAACGATCTTGTGACGTCACACTAGTCGGCTTGTCCGCCACAATTTGCGAACTTTTGGCTCCGTGCAGGGCCCACGGGAAATCAGTATGTAATTGAAATGGTAACCACTAAAGGTCTTAACTGTGTCGTGTGCAATCGGGAGCTTGCATGCATTTAAAAGCGCAGTCAATGATTATTAAACTTGTCTACAATAGTTACCGCCGGAGACGACTGCTGACATCTTGCTTGCTGTGACGTACGCGCCACAGCCTGTCTTTCTCGATGGCTTCGTAGAGAGGGCAATGTTACGTCTGCTCTTTTGAATTCTGGTGGCAGCACACGTCTCTGCCAGCCAGTGGTCAGCTACACAGGCCACAGAGCTCCACCGCTTGCCGAAAGCCTACACGCCCCACTCAGGACTGGCCAGAGACACGCCCACTGCCGGCCTGCTCGTCATGGAGTACGCGCCTTTAAAACGTCGCTCGCGACCGAATCCCATCACCCGCCATGTCACAGTCAGTTGATGTTGGTTGTTTGGTTCTCATGAGCTAACATGTTCACAACAGATCCTTCTGACACAGATTTGTTAGGCATAACTTTTCTCTGTGTCACTTTATGCAAACAAGATATTTTATTGCCGTAATTTTCGCGTCCAGATATGGGGGAACATTATTGGTTGAGAGGTGATCACCCTTTTTTGCGATAATCTTATAGCATGAATTTCAGATTGGTGTGCTATAGCCCATGGAATATGCAAGTCACACATAGACCTTAAATTACGTAACACAGAAATTTTTGATTCATTAAGTCACTTCATTTCATGTATTACACAAATCACCTGTTACGATGTCTCCTGTATCGTCTTCCTACATTTCATTTTCCAGTGCATTTATAATTGAAAGTCCTTGATGGGAATCTTTTTCCATAAGACAAGTTTCATTTAATGTGGAATGAAGATTCTTCATATTGTCTTTTGATTCTGAAAACATATTTTATCTATTCATAGGTTTGAGGTATCATATAGTATCCCACATGACGATAATGTAAATAAACAGCCTATATGTCTTGCCATATTCTGTATCCTGAAGGGATACTGTAAAGAATCCTTTTTAGTTCTGGAGATTGTTCAAATTAGTTACTTTCTAGGGGATCTAAAACAGGCAAATGAGAATGGCAATCTGAGGAGTTTTTTATTCTTTTTCAAAGACGGATGACTACGGGATGTGGCATTACAGTCACATATCGCTATAAGATGTTGTTTCATTTCCTGCCACAATTTCATGGTTTCTGTTTTCTGATTTTCGGCCCCTTGTGCTTGGGAGAAAAGCTCTGCATTTTCGCTTTGGGATGCTGAATTAGTAGTGTGGTCTTAGGATCCTGTTTTTGGATGAAGGCAGTAAGCCAATCTCATTAGGAAAGGTGCTCCTCTCCAGGGATATATGTAGTTTTCACGGACGCGAGGCTGCTGACTGCTCAGTGCTACAGTGGACATAGCCAGTGCCCTGGCCTACGTGTCGTCAGGGTGCATCGTGCTGCCACTGTCATCCCTAGGGAATAACTGAGTTTGACATTTTTGCCTTTTCTACATGGACATCACAGGGTGATGTGTCCCCGTTTTTTCTTGACTAAGAGGTGTTCTTTTTTGTCACATATACAGCAGGATTGAGTGATCACCTCCATGTAGAGTTTTCTTGAAAGTAGAGAGTGTAGAGATACGAACTTAGATCCTGGATATTTATCTCTGGGGTGTCGTTGAAACGGAGTCGTCTCTCGCCGCTGACTGGTGCTGACTGGTATATGCTAGTTGATTTGGGAAAATAGAAGTGTCACAGTTTGCAGCAGCGCAATCTACATTCAGAGAAACTTGTCACTTGTTTAGCCTGACATGCATCTTGTGTCACTTAATTTGGTTAGAACTTAGGGCATCATGTATCGTTCTCCATGCACCTTCCCACAGAGCTCGTTATTCCGTAATTTGATCTGGCACTTAGGAAACTCTGATGTCAGCTAACTTTACTGTATTTTAATATCAGTCATGAGATCCAATAAATAACTGTTAATGTCAATCTGGACTTAAATAGGGACTTTACAGCTTTCGAATGACATAGAAATTTATTGAAATAACTAACAGAATCGGTAGGTATGTCATTTTGTAGCAAAACACCTCACGATTCACATAAAAGTGTCCAGAGCCATTGTGGTTCGATGTGACTACAATTTGTGGTACAGCAAACATACCACAGGTAACCAATTTCTTCCTACACTCTTTGCAGCAAATCAGCGTTAACCTGTCGAACGACATCGTAGATTGGTTTTTTCCAGGTCGGCTAAGTTGTTTGGTAGGGGAGGAATACACACACGGTCCTTAATGAAACCCCAGAGGAAGAAATCTAGTGAAGTATGGGGAGCGAGGCGGCCATGTTGGGGAAAAACATTGTATTTTGGGATGGAGCTGACCAGTCAAAGTGGTCACAAAATCCTCATCAGGAACGCGACCTGGCAGAGTAACCATGGGTAAATGGGATAGAACAATATATCTTCACAAATTATTACGGATCTCCCACCAAATTTCACTCTTAGGACGTTAACTCGTCCAGAATTTGGAAACGTGTGCAAGAAGACTCGTCCGACCATATGACTTTCTCCCATTGCTCCGTACTCCAGCGTGTATGGCTTCAGTACCACGTTTTCCTGCTACAGGCACTTGCATCACTGACGTGTGGCGTTATATTTGCAGATCAGACTGCAATTCCCTGCTTATGGCGCTATCTTCGACTGGATTCGCTAGTTCAACGTTCAGTTCTGAAGTGACTTTTGCGGTTGTTGTTTTCTTATTTTTCTTCAAAATCCCCTTCAATGACCTTCTCTCATGATCACTGAACATATATTTTCGTCCGCGTTGTGATTTTGCAGATGCTGTATCTCCGTTCTCCCCGCATATGATTTAAATCTTGGATACTGTGTCTCTTTAAACACCGGCTACCTTGGCTACAGAAGAGCCCACCATATATGCACCAATAATTCACCCACATTCGAATCCACATGTCTTCCACACAATGCATTCATAACTACACAGAACACTGTTCACAACATGCCTGACACTTGCAACATGTTGAGAATATTGCACAGGAGCTGTTCATGGTCAAATACAGCAGCACGACGTGGAGGCTTGGCTAGCATCTACAGTTATGTTCAAGCATTCGATTATCGCGGGGGATCCATACTTTTGTTCAGCCTTTCATGGCCAATCCACCGACCTGGGAAGCGGTTATCGAGGAAACCTTGAACTTCTTTGAGGAAATGAGGTGGTGCACCAGCAAGACGCTGGTAATAAACCTTCTCATCTCCGTCGTCTTCATCGATCTGTCGAATTAAATTCAAGCGTTTCCAAATTTTCAAGCAATTCCTAGGTTTGATTCAAAGAAAGCTGAAAGTTGAATCATATACTGCGCTGCAGATATGACATACTATACGTAAACTAAACGAAATTAGTTCAGTTGCTGAAGTAGGTTTTCAGAAATTTTTTTACTTGTAGCATAAAAAATTAAACGCTACAATTTTCGATTCATGTGTCGTTTCGCTATGCAGCTGTCCTCAAAGATTGCTGGCAAATTATTAGTCGAAAGTGATTCATTGTTTCAAACTGTAAATCTCGCATCAGAGCCTGCCCATGAGCTGGTTATGTTTTCGTTGTTGGTCATATTTATTAAAATACTTCGAAGTTGAGTGACTCACTGCCCATTGTTCGAAGAATTTGCAGTGAATTAAAAGTGCGAATCGCGATTGATAGGAATTTGAAGTCTGGAATGTGTCATCACATTTCCAAATTCGTGCATCAGCCACCTGCAAAAGTATTTCGAAATCTTGTGTATTCACGCGCAAAACATTTCTGAATTCCGTTCAAGAAGATCATGCCCATATCTTAATGAACTTTAAAATACCTATACCTCTTTCTCGCCACTAAAGATCCGTTTACGAGAATTCTGAATAATTTGAAAGTGTCCAAAGAAATAATATATTTTGCCCCACCACTCAGAGAATCGTATTCACGTCTGTGTTTAACTCAGGGAAAGCAGAAAGACGAGTCTCTGCTTCACTGCTGCATAACTTCCCATTTATAAACGAAGTAAAGGTACATCATTTGCTGCGATTTGCTCTAAGCATACATAATCGAAAATTACGGTTTTGAATGCGTATGTTTTTTCTCGATGCAGTTGTTCTGAAACGTCTGAAACAACTGGATGTCACTTAGGCGATTTACATGTTCCTAACCAATAATCCAACCAGGCTAAGGGAAACTACAGTGTAACGTGGAATCCGAGCCACGTTACATTTCCTGCGAATTTACACGGCATTGAGAAGCAAATGATAGGTTAAAAGCCAGACTGAAAAAGTGACCCATCCAAGACTCGATCCTATAACCTTTCCTGGCTCAAGACACTGCTGCTCTCTCGGGTTATGGCGGCTGTCCGCAAGAGGGCAACGGGATCGTTTTCCCAACTAAACTGTAACTCATCATAATTCAAACAATTTGTATGAAATACGAGTTTACAAAAATCTTTCTTGCGAATCAGTGTACGTGTTATTGAAAACCGTATCAAAATCACTGCAGCAGTTCCTCGGATTAGCCAGCGCTTGCAGGTGGACGTAAGGAGATGACATGAATTTTTATATACAGAGAAGAAATGACTGTGAATAGATGTAGCGCGTACATTCTACAGTATGTAAATAAAACTTCATTGATACTGGGTTCCTACGTTACTAAGTTACTTTTATGTTTTACAGAAGCTTATTTTGATGTGCTTAGTTATAGGTTTAGCCCTACTGGATGCGTAGAATAAGAGGAGGGAGTTTTCTTTTGGGATGTGTGCTATCAGAACGAAGTCTGCAGGCCCGGTCGATTAGTTTCCCTAACCACAGGTGGCGCGGGAGCGGATAAACTTTTACTGCCCATAAAGGCTGTCTGCCGTCACCGCCAACGTCCTGGACCGCAACTCCAGCTCCAGAGGCTGGCGTCCGCAGCCTGCGTTCTATGGGACTGTAGAACGGCGGAAATATGGGCTTGCGACGGGATGAACAGGCCACCGATGCAGTCAGCTGAAGTACGTAAAGAGAAAAGGGCAAGAGAGAAGTGACTGCTGTTGTAGTGAAACAAGAATCAATCTACGTAAGCTCACAAAGAACAAAAGAAAAATTGCCACTTTTATGGGAATGAATTGTAGCCTGTAACAACCCATATATGTAATATACAAGAATGAAGTACACTACTGGCCATTAAATTTACTATACCAGGAAGAAATGCAGATGATAAACGGGTATTCACTGGACAAATATATTATACTAGAACTGACATGTGATTACATTTTCACGCAACTTGGGTGCATAGATCCTGAGAAATCAGTACCCAGAACAATCACCTCTGGTCGTAATAACGGCCTTGATACGCCTGGGCATTGAGTCAAACAGAGCTTGGATGACATGTACAGGTACAGCTGCCCATGCAGCTTCAACACGATACCACATTTCATCAAGAGTAGTGACTGGCGTATTGTGACGAACCAGTTGCTCTGCCACCATTGACCAGACGTTTTCAATTGGTGAGAGATCTGGATAATGTGCTGGCCAGGACAGCAGTCGAACATTTTCTGTATCCAGAAAGGCCCATACAGGACCTGCAACATGCGGTCGTGCATTATACTGCTGAAATGTAGGGTTTCGCAGGGATCGAATGAAGGGTAGAGCCACGGGTCGTAACACATCTGAAATGTAACGTCCCCTGTTCAAAGTACCGTCAATGCGAACAAGAGGTGACCGAGACGTGTAACCAATAGCACCCCATACCATCACGCCGGGTGATACGCCAGTATGGCGATGACGAATACACGCTTCCAATGTGCGTTCACGGCGATGTCGCCAAACACGGATGCGACCATCATGATGCTGTAAACAGAACCTGGATTCATCGGAAAAAATGACGTTTTGCCATTCGTGCACCCAGGTTCGTCGTTGAGTACACCATCGCAGGCGCTCCTGTCTGTGATACAGCGTCAAGGGTAACCGCAGCCATGGTCTCCCTGCTGAAAGTCCATACTGCTGCAAACGTTGTCGAACTGTTCGTGCAGATGGTTGTTGTCTTCCAAACGTCCCCATCTGTTGACTCAGGGATCGAGACGTGGCTGCACGATCCGTTATAGCCATGCGGATAAGATGCCTGTCATCTCGACTGCTAGTGATAGGAGGCCGTTTGGATCTAGCACGGCATTCCGTATTACCCTCCAGAACCCACTGATTCCATATTCTGCTAACAGTCATTGGATCCCGACCAACGCGAGCAGCAGTGTCGCGATACGATAAACCGCAATCGCGATAGGCTACGATCCGACCTTTATCAAAGTCGGAAACGTGATGGTACGCATTTCTCCTCCTTACACGAGGCATCACAACAACGTTTCACCAGGCAACGCCGGTCAATTGCTGCTTGTGTATGAGAAATCGGTTGGAAATTTTCCTCTTGTGTGAATTCTCTGAAGAGCTAATCATTTGCATGTTACAGCATCTTCTTCCTGTCAGTTAAATCTCGCGTCTGTAGCACAACATCTTCGTGGTGTATCAATTTTAATGGCCAGTAATGTACATTAAAGAATTCGAACAATGAAATGAGAATGCATTAACGTGTACGAATAAAAACGAAATTTAATGAAACGATGCAGTCACATAGGATTGAGACAGAGAGAAAACACGGAAGAATTATGAAAATTGAAAAGAAAGCTGAAATATTTCAGTAGAAATACAGTCACGAGTCTAATAACATTGAACCAGTAGATCCCCACCTCTTTCCTTTAAGAATTGAACTGCTGTGAATCAAAAAGCTTCAAACTTCAGATTAATTTTAGAATAAGTTAGCGTTAAATATCTGACATTAACCATATAAGCGAGAAAAAGATTACAATAGGTTGGAAATTATGTTTGGAGTTTATTGGTAGTTGCCAAATCCTGTCATTTTCAAACACTGGAGTAGCATAACTGGATAATTTGCGCTCCGTTTTGAGGAAAAGCAAATATTTATGACCTAGTATCTCTGAACTGTAAGTCGTGCAATGATATAATTTCGCAGATACTTTCAGTGGTATATGTGGGTACCGGCAGCAAAATGTTTTGCGAAAGTATTTAGTAGTAAAGATGTAATAAATAAGAACGTCATGCCTGAAGCTGAAAGTTTACTGCATGAACAACGAAAATGTAGTAGGTGATCAAATTTTTTCATTTCATCTTTCTGTGTAAGGAGTCACTGAGATGAACTTTCATAAAGCTTTTAAATTTTGCGTAAAGTTTGTTGGAAGTCGCTCTCATTCTCAAGTACTGGATGAACATAGTCTGGGTATTTGTGAGTCGTGAGCTAGACTGCTTCAAGAGGCATGCACAATTTCTAACTATAGTGCTTATCTTCGTGTGTTAAATCTTCGACATCGGTTTCAACATCTTAATGAGTAGAAAACGACAGTACTTTAAATTTACACGTCACCCCAATAATTGTATGAAATACTGAAAATAACATCTTGTCGCTTCTGGAAGCCTTTAGACTGGTTACTCCAAACTTGTATTTAGTACCATGAAGCAGGTTAGTCGTTCAGTGCTATAGGTTGTTAATCATTCAACAATTTTTGAAAGAAGGCGGTCGAGTGACATTCCACATGAATCTCAAAGTTACTACACTGAAATCTGCATCGCAATCTCCAAATTATGTTTTTATGACACACTGGTTCGTACTTGAACACATTATTTTATGGAAGGAAAAATGACGTGTAAAATTAAATTTCATAGAATTTATCGTTACTCAGACCCTCCCTTATAAATATATCCTTTGTAAATTACTCAAAGTTCCACTGCATAATTTCGGAGAAAATGTTTCTATTTGGTATCAACAAATAAATGTTGGAAGAAAGTAGTCCCATAGTAACATATGAAACTCACGTGCATGTAATTATATTCACTCCTGGAAATTGAAAAAATAAAACATTGACACCGGTGTGTCAGACCCACCATACTTGCTCCGGACACTGCGAGAGGGCTGTACAAGCAATGATCACACGCACGGCACAGCGGACACACCAGGAACCGCGGTGTTGGCCGTCGAATGGCGCTAGCTGCGCAGCATTTGTGCACCGCCGCCGTCAGTGTCAGCCAGTTTGCCGTGGCATACGGAGCTCCATCGCAGTCTTTAACACTGGTAGCATGCCGCGACAGCGTGGACGTGAACCGTATGCGCAGTTGACGGACTTTGAGCGAGGGCGTATAGTGGGCATGCGGGAGGCCGGGTGGACGTACCGCCGAATTGCTCAACACGTGGGGCGTGAGGTCTCCACAGTACATCGATGTTGTCGCCAGTGGTCGGCGGAAGGTGCACGTGCCCGTCGACCTGGGACCGGACCGCAGCGACGCACGGATGCACGCCAAGACCGTAGGATCCTACGCAGTGCCGTAGGGGACCGCACCGCCACTTCCCAGCAAATTAGGGACACTGTTGCTCCTGGGGTATCGGCGAGGACCATTCGCAACCGTCTCCATGAAGCTGGGCTACGGTCCCGCACACCGTTAGGCCGTCTTCCGCTCACGCCCCAACATCGTGCAGCCCGCCTCCAGTGGTGTCGCGACAGGCGTGAATGGAGGGACGAATGGAGACGTGTCGTCTTCAGCGATGAGAGTCGCTTCTGCCTTGGTGCCAATGATGGTCGTATGCGTGTTTGGCGCCGTGCAGGTGACCGCCACAATCAGGACTGCATACGACCGAGGCACACAGGGCCAACACCCGGCATCATGATGTGGGGAGCGATCTCCTACACCGACCGTACACCACTGGTGATCGTCGAGGGGACACTGAATAGAGCACGGTACATCCAAACCGTCATCGAACCCATCGTTCTACCATTCCTAGACCGGCAAGGGAACTTGCTGTTCCAACAGGACAATGCACGTCCGCATGTATCCCGTGCCACCCAACGTGCTCTAGAAGGTGTAAGTCAACTACCCTGGCCAGCAAGATCTCCGGATCTGTCCCCCATTGAGCATGTTTGGGACTAGATGAAGCGTCGTCTCACGCGGTCTGCACGTCCAGCACGAACGCTGGTCCAACTGAGGCGCCAGGTGGAAATGGCATGGCAAGCCGTTCCACAGGACTACATCCAGCATCTCTACGATCGTCTCCATGGGAGAATAGCAGCCTGCATTGCTGCGAAAGGTGGATATACACTGTACTAGTGCCGACATTGTGCATGCTCTGTTGCCTGTGTCTATGTGCCTGTGGTTCTGTCAGTGTGATCATGTGATGTATCTGACCCCAGGAATGTGTCAATAAAGTTTCCCCTTCCTGGGACAATGAATTCACGGTGTTCTTATTTCAATTTCTAGGAGTGTATATTTGATAACCCACGTGTTACAAATTAGGTATTTATAAAACGTGCACATGGCGTGTGTTCAATTAATGGTGTAGAACCAAAATTTGCAGAAAATCTGTCTGTTTAAAAGTTCACGAAAGTGGCTAAATGATCGCTCATGAAGACACAAACAATAAAAAATGGTTTCATGGTGGATCTGCGAAATCTTCAAAACCGTCTGTAATAAGTAAATAAAATCGAAAAGTTGTGAGTTTTAATGTTCGAATAACTTAAATTTAATACTTCTAGATCTTACGAATAAAGTGTATTTGTGATTCAAGAGAACCACAGTTCGGAAAGAAAAAAACTGAATTAATGAACTGAATGTGGCTCCAGTACGGAAAGGTATTATTGTTTTCGTCACTAGATGCATTTATTTACTGCGGAAAAAACGCTGCTAGAGTTAGTGACATTCTGTATAGTCAAATGAAATTAAATGCAAATAATTAACACTTCATAGCGTAATAAGCAATGGAATGAATATTAAACATGGCTCAGTGCCCCATGAAACATGTAAGATAATGGACATAGGCGTCGAAAGAATATTTTTGATTCTTCTAAATTAATGAAAATCACCTTTTTATTATTTTCGCCTGAAATATTTGTACCGTGACTCAGATAATGTCGTCTATGGTTCAGTTTAATCAGATCCAACAGTGATCAAATCCGTTATCATATTTGTATTTCTAATTACAGCGTGCTGAACGTAAGGACGGAATGAACTTTCGCAAGATGTATCACTGCCAAGGAACACATTCTCGTTGAATCTTGGACACCGCTACAGTATAGTACCGTACAGTACAGAAAGTAACTAAAGGAAATACGCAGTGAACCGAATATAATTGACACTTTTATTGAATGACAATAATTACACCGATGTCACCGCGATTCATGATGGTCCCCTGATTCCCAAAAGGCACGACAGGGTGTGTGATTATCAAGAACGGCAGTGCGTGCTCTGCTTGCGGTAGGGCGTTCCAATCTCCGCCAGGGCGGTTGGCTGTTGCTGGGCGTTCGTTGGCTCATATGAACGTGCTACAATTCGCCTCTCCAACAAATCTCACATGTGCTCGTGGGATATGAGTCGGGGGAACGGGCGGGGCAGTCCTTTCGCCGTATATCGTCCCCTTCCAAGAGCTTCTCGATCTGCATTGTTCGATTCCGCCGCGCACTGTCATTCATAAAAATGAGGTCAGTACCTAATGTGCCCCTGAAAAGCATACCGGGAAGGATTATTGTTGTTGGCCGGCCGGAGTGGCCGAGCGGTTAAAGGCGCTACAGTCTGGAACCGCACGACCGCTACGGTCGCAGGTTCGAATCCTGCCTCGGGCATGGATGTGTGTGATATCCTTAGGTTAGTTAGGTTTAAGTAGTTCTAAGTTCTAGGGGACTTATGACCACAGCAGTTGAGCTCATAGTGCTCAGAGCCATTTGAACCATTTTGATTATTGTTGTTGTTGTGGTCTTCAGTCCTGAGACTGGTTTGATGCAGCTCTCCATGCTACTCTATCCTGTGCAAGCTTCTTCATCTCCCAGTACTTGCTGCAACCTACATCCTTCTGAATCTGCTTACTGTATTCATCTCTTGGTCTCCCTCTACGATTTTTACCCTCCATGCTGCCCTCCAATGCTAAATTTGTGATCCCTTGATGCCCCAGAACATGCCCTACCAACCGGTCCCTTCTTCTTGTCAAGTTGTGCCACAAACTCCTCTTCTCCCCTATTCTATTCAATACCTCCTCATTAGTTACGTGATCTACCCATCTAATCCTCGGCATTCTTCTGTAGCACCACATTTCGAAAGCTTCTATTAACTTCTTGTCCAAACTATTTATCGTCCATGTTTCACTTCCATATAATGGCTACACTCCATACAAATACTGTCAGAAACGACTTCCTGACACTTAAATCTATACTCGGTGTTAACAAATTCCTCTTCTTCAGAAACGCTTTCCTTGCAATTGCCAGTCTACATTTTATATCCTCTCTACTTCGACCATCATCAGTTATTTTGCTACCCAAATAGCAAAACTCCTTTACTACTTTAAGTGTCTCATTTCCTAATCTAATTCCCTCAGCATCACCCGACTTAATTCGACTACATTCCACTATCCTCGTTTTGCTTTTGTTGATGTTCATCTTATATCCTCCTTTCAAGACATTGTCCATTCCGTTCAACTGCTCTTCCAAGTCCTTTGCTGTCTCTGACAGAATTACAATGTCATCGTCGAACCTCAAAGTTTTTATTTCTTCTCGATGGATTTTAATACCTACTCCGAATTTTTCTTTTGTTTCCTTTACTGCTTGCTCAATATACAGATTGAATAACATCGGGGAGAGGCTACAGCCCTGTCTCACTCCCTTCCCCACCACTGCTTCCCTTTCATGGCCCTAGACTCTTATAACTGCCATCTGGTTTTTGTACAAATTGTAAATAGCCTTTCGCTCCCTGTATTTTATCCCTGCCACCTTTAGAATTTGAAAGAGAGTATTCCAGTCAACACTGTAAAAGCTTTCTCTAAGTCTACAAATGCTAGAAAGGTAGGCTTGCCTTTCCTTAATCGTTCTTCTAAGATAAGGCGTAAGGTCAGTATTGCCTCACGTGTTCCAACATTTCTACGGAATCCAAACTGATCTTCCCCGAGGTCGGCTTCTATCAGCTTTTCCATTCGCCTGTAAAGAATTCGCGTTAGTATTTTGCAGCTGTGACTTATTAAACTGATAGTTCGATAATTTTCACATCTGTCAACACCTGCCTTCTTTGTGATTGGAATTGTTATATTCTTCTTGAAGTCTGAGGGTATTTCGCCTGTCTCATACGTCTTGCTCACCAGATGGTAGAGCTTTGTCATGGCTGGCTCTCCCAAGGTCGTCAGCAGTTCTAATGGAATGTTGTCTACTCCCGGGGCCTTGTTTCGACTCAGGTCTTTCAGTGCTCTGTCAAACTCTTCACGCAGTATCATATCTTCCATTTCATCTTCATCTACATCCTCTTCCATTTCCATAATATTGTCCTCAAGTAAATTGCCTTTGTATAGACCCTCTATATACTTCTTCCACCTTTCTGCTTTCCCTTCTTATAGAGTCGCAGTAATATTGATTGGTCAGTTTACTATGTTCAAAGATTCAAAGGTCACTATTCCCATGCAACATTTACGTCCCCTCATCATAAGACCTCCACCACCAAAGCCATGGTGTTCGACAAAGTTCCTGGGTGCATAACGCGTTCCCACCTCTCGTCGTTTGAGTGTGCGCATCGAACTGCTTAGCTGCCGGAGCTCTTGGAACGCAGGGACATTCAGCGAATGCAGTGGCCTGGCCATTCCTCCGACCTAAATCCGGCGATCAAGAGTGGGAAAAGGTATTGTAGCACGTCCACTTGCACCAACGACCATCCAAAACTTGTCAACCTCGCTGATGGAGGAATAGACTGCCCTGCTTCAAGAACTCTATAGCAACATTGTGACCAGCATGGAAGCACTTGCAGAGCCTGCCTTGCCGTCCGTGTGTAGCGGATCACTAGATCTTACTGAAGTTAGTGGTATAATTATCTTGTCAACTGCAAAATGCAAGTTAATGCCCTGAGTAATGTCTCTTTTTGACTGTAATTGGTTTAAAAATGTGAAGTACCCATAACATTTTCTTTACCTTTCTTTGGGAAGCCACTGGACTATCAGGCCATGTATCTTATATGGTCTTAATATTTTTTAGAAATAATAAGAAATTGTAACTTAATTACGTTTGGTTTGGAAGCTTTAAATCTAACGCTGTGATACTCTAAACGATGAAACCTTTTGTTAAATTGTTGGAAGTCGCTGGTTTGGTGACTCGACGGTTGCGCGCCATAACCACGCAATCCTTTTCACATTTAATTTAAAACACGAGCCTGCAGTCCGACCATTATTACGATTATCATGCAGATCATTTCTTTGCGTTTCACTCTAACACAAAATACGATTTTATGTCACCAAATTACCCACTTTCGAATAACGACTGCTGAGTCTGATGCTTTAGCTTCACAAAGAGAAAGGGTATTTAATTAATTTAAAGTGTTATACACAGGAGGAGAATTTTCAGTAGTCTCAACTCATTAATTCTAAAGTCCATGTGTTTTCGTTATTCTCTAGCTGGCAATGTGATGCGACCTTTCTTCGTGAACATTTTATTTTCTTATTTTAAAACATTTAAAAAATCCACATCGATATGAGGGAGGTAGCATTACACGCGGTAATCACACATCCTGTAAAGAGCCATGTTCCACCTTTTGTAATTGTTGGAATTATGTAATACATTTATATCGGATATGAGAAAGTTCCAGAACATCGTTCTAGAATAAGTTATATCGAGTATGTTCGAGAAGTATCGATTGTGGTGACAGCTATGTTTGTGTATATATGCGTGAGTGATGAGGCGCAATAGATAGTCTTCGTGTGTCTTTTGTAAAGTGAACATATGTATATTTTAATAAAGTATTTTATAAGTAAAAGTGTGAACGTGATTCAAAACATGGTAGCAGAGCGTGGTTATTGAAAAGAAAAGTAGAAGTTAAATATTATATTGTGGCCGTCGCGTGTTATTCAGAAAGTTCGACATGGCTGATATAACTATTCCTGTATTTGATGGCGAGGACTATGGGAACTGGAAGTAGCGGATAATCATGTACCTAAAAATGAAGAAATGCCATACAGTGACTACGAGGGCAAAAGTGAGCTCAGACAACGAAACGTGGGATGAAGAGGACTTGAAGGCTATCAATTATATTTATGGTGCAATCACAAATAAGCAACTAGAATTCGTGAGTGACAGAGAAAGTGCTTTCGAGATCATGAAGAAATTTGATGAATTGTATTCGAAAGAGTCTACAGCCCTTCAAATTTTATGCAGAAACAAGTTGGACAAATTGAGGTTAAGTGATTACAGTGATACGGGGACATTTTTCAGTGTATTTGAAAAAAACTGTAAATGAGCTGAAATCTGCAGGCGCTAAAGTAACGGAAAAGGAGAAGTTAAATTATATGCTGCGAACGTTACCAGAGTCAATGAGCTATATTGGGGACTTAGTGGACGTCTTGAAGGAAGAGGACCAGACAGTTGAATACGTTAAAAGTAAGATTCAATTATTGAATGCAAAAATTGGAAATGAAGAGGTAAAATCAAATGCATTTCACACAGAAAAAAAATTGAATTCAAGAAATCAGGAGCAAGTATGTTATCGATGCGGCAAAGCAGGTCACTTCAAACGTGATTGTAACCAGGGAAGAACAAGTATCAGAGGCACGTGGCATCGTGGAGTACATTTTCAAAGTAGCGACAGAGGTAATGGAAATATGCAGCGTGGAGGCTATAGCAATGTACAGCGTGGAAATTACGGCAACATGCAGCGTGGAGGTTATGGCAGCAGGCAACATGGTCGAGGAGAGCAGCATGGTTTTAGCAGCGGTCGGCATCACAGCAAGCAAGGTTACCATCAGAGTGATCATGGTATGAGTAGTTTTATAACAGAGGTGAATTCTATGATAGGTCAAATTAGAACAGTAGAGTCAAGTAACAACTCTTACAAAACACTCGTTCGACCTATACTTGAGTATTGCTCATCAGTGTGGGATCCGTACCAGATCGGGTTGACGGAGGAGATAGAGAAGATCCAAAGAAGAGCGGCGCGTTTCGTCACAGGGTTATTTGGTAACCGTGATAGCGTTACGGAGATGTTTAATAAACTCAAGTGGCAGACTCTGCAAGAGAGGCGCTCTGCAACGTGGTGTAGCTTGCTCGCCAGGTTTCGAGAGGGTGCGTTTCTGGATGAGGTATCGAGTATATTGCTTCCCCCTACTTATACCTCCCGAGGAGATCACGAATGTAAAATTAGAGAGATTAGAGCGCGCACGGAGGCTTTCAGACAGTCGTTCTTCCCGCGAACCATACGCGACTGGAACAGGAAAGGGAGGTAATGACAGTGGCACGTAAAGTGCCCTCCGCCACACACCGTTGGGTGGCTTGCGGAGTATGAATGTAGATGTAGATGTAGAAATTCAAATCAATTGGTTATTAGACAGTGGCTGTACTGATCATGTTATTAATAATGAGGAATATTTTTCTAAGAGTATAACTTTAAAACAACCTATAAATGTAAAAATTGCTGATGGAAAAATTTTTCAAGCTACTAAAGTTGGTAATGTAATCAGTAATTTTCCTGTCTATGATCAAATGGTTCCAATTAATATGCGAGATGTTTTCTTTGTAAAAGACATAGACAAAAACTTGATCAGTTATGCCAAAATTACAGATAATCACAAAATTGTATCGGTAGGGAATAATGCTAAAATTTTTGATAAAGCTAATGGATTGATTGCGATTGCATGGAAAGAGAGTCGGTTGCATAAAATGAGTAGTACTATTAATAAAGGAGAAGTTAATGTTATGAGTAAAGACAATAATATGACAACAAAGGAAAAATGGCACCGCATTTTGGGACATGTTAGTTTCAATTACCTAAATACTTTATGTAAACATCAATTCTTAGATGGGGTTCCTTCAGAACTAGAATCAGAATTTATGAAATGTAAAATCTGTATCGAAAACAAAATGCCTAATGTTCCTTTTAAAAATAAAAGAACCAAAGCAAAAGAAATCTTAGAAATTGTTCACACAGATCTAAATGGGCCTCACTCAACTACTGGAATGCATGGGGAAAGATATTTTCTTTCTTTCATTGATGATTACAGTAAGGCAGCTCGTGTTTACACCATAAAATCTAAAGATCAAGTATACAATTGTTTTGTAGAGTATATTAATGAAGTTGAGAATCTCACTGGGAAAACTGTTAAAAAGATAAGATGTGACAATGGGAAGGAATATTTAAATGAAAATGTCTATGAATTTGTGAGACAAAAAGGAATTGTATTGAATGCTTGTCCACCTTATGTGCATGAGCTTAATGGTACTGCTGAAAGGTATAACAGATCCATCATGGACATGTCTCGGTGTCTGCTAGCGGAAGCGCGAGTAGACACGAGATTTTGGCCTGAAGTGGTTTGTGCAGCAGCGTACCTCAAAAACAGAACTTTAGCTAACACCATTGAAAAGAAAACTCCCTATGAGATATTACTGGGGAAAAGACCTAATGTTAATCATTTGAAGTTGTATGGGAGTAGAGTTTTTGTAAGAGTACCTGAGCAACTGAGGAAGTCGAAATGGGATAGGAAAGCCGATTTGGGGGTTTTAATGGGTTTTTGTGAAGTAGGCTACAGAGTGCTAATAAATAATAAGATAGTTGTTGCTCGACATGTGGACATTGTTGAAAGTGGTGTTAAATGTATTGGGTTGAAAGATTATGATTCAGTAAGTGAATATTCTAGTGATTCTGAACACGAAAGTATAGAAAATGAAACTGAACTAATAGAAAAACAGAAGGAAATTGAGAAAAATGAAAAGCTTTCTGATAATCATGAACCAGAGAAAGTACTTGAGTTGAGATCATCTAGAGAAAGAAAACCAAAAATATTAAATGATTATGTTTACAGCAATTTTATTTATGTAAACTTTTGCAGTGCAAATAGTCCGGAAAGCTTTGAGGAGGCGATTAACAGCGCCGAATCAAATTATTGGGAAAAAGCGATGAATAAGGAAATTGATTGTTTGAACAAAAACAAAACATGGGAATTAGTAGATAAACCAGTTGATAAAGAAGCCATTGATGTAAAGCGGGTTTTCACAAAGAAATCAGAAAGTGTTTACAAAGCAAGATTAGTTGTCAGGGGGTTTCAACAAAAAGAAGTCGTTGAGGATATTTATTCTCCAGTAACCAATATGCAAACATTAAAGATTTGGTTGTCATACTGTTGTCAAGAAGGTTTGGTTATAGAACAAATGGACGTAGAGCTGCGTTTCTAAATTGTAAAGTTTTCTCTGAAGTTTATGTAAAGCAGCCAAGAGGATATGATGATGGTACGGATAGAGTCTGTAAATTGTATAAAGCATTGTATGGTTTGCGAGAAAGCTCACGAGCTTGGTACAATTGTCTTGACGAGTTTTTAAGAAGTTTAGGTTTTAAAAGGAGTAAATATGATTATTGTCTTTATGTATTGCGAGATGGAGATGATTGATTTATTTGATTATTTTTGTCGACGATTTGCTCATTTGCTGTGTGAGAAAAGAAAAAATTGTTAAGATTAAGAACTTATTGTCAAAACGATTTAATATGAAAGATTTAGGTGAGGTAAAAAGATATCTTGGCATCAATATTAATTATGATTGCGAAACAAGAGTTATGAGTTTGAGTCAAGAAAAATATATTGATTCGTTAGCTGCGAAATATAAAATTGAAGATTCGATCTTGTACAAAACTCCAATGGAAGTAAATTTAAAGTTAGAACCAGCGTATGAAGATTGTAATAACGTTAGATATAGAAACTTGATAGGTGCACTCTTGTACGTAAGTTCGGGTACTAGACCAGATATTAGCTATAGTGTGAATTACTTGAGCAGATTCCAAAGTTGTTACAGTAGTACTCATTTTAAATATGCTTTGAGAATTTTGAAATATATATATTTAACTAAAGATTTGAAATTAAACTATTGTAGGAATGAAAGTGCTGAGATATTAGATTGTTTTGTGGATTCAGATTGGGCAGGTGATAGTGTGGATAGAAAGTCAACTTCTGGTTATGTAATTAGATTATTTGGTAATGTTGTATTTTGGAAGTCAAGAAAACAAGCGAGTGTTACAAAGGCTTCAACTTTCGCAGAATATGTAGCATTGTCTGAAGCTGTAAGCGAGGTGAAACTTGTACATGATATTTTAGGCATTTTTAATGTTAAATTTGAAAAACCTATTGTCATATATGAAGATAATTCAGGAGCATTAAATATAGCGAAGTTTGGTAATTTTACAAAGAATTCAAAATACATAGAAGTGCATTACCATTTTGTGAATGAGTATTATTTACAGGGACTCATTGATATTGTTAAAGTAGATTCAAATGAAAATGTTGCAGATATATTCACAAAGTTATGTAAAGAAAAATTCATTAAAATTAGGAATATGTTAAACATCGCGATATAAATGTAAGGAGGTGTGTTGGAATTATGTAATACATTTATATCGGATATGAGAAAGTTCCAGAACATCGTTCTAGAATAAGTTATATCGAGTATGTTCGAGAAGTATCGATTGTGGTGACAGCTATGTTTGTGTATATATGCGTGAGTGATGAGGCGCCATAGATAGTCTTCGTGTGTCTTTTGTAAAGTGAACATATGTATATTTTAATAAAGTATTTTATAAGTAAAAGTGTGAACGTGATTCAAAACAGTAATTTCCACAGGGACAGCATAAATCGCGGTGACTTCCGTGTAATTACTTTCGGTGAATGAAAGTGTCATTTCTGTTCGTACAGTTGGGTATTTCTTTCAGACACCAACTGTACCATACTGCAGCAATTCTTTTGTGTACAGTCTACGCTTCATCAAGCTATACTACTTGGTAGTGACGCATCATGCGCAACTTATTCACAAGAGTATGATGTTACTGTCGATTTTCCATCAGACAGACGCGGCGAGTGGGACACGTTGCTTTACATCTTTGTTCCTGTATCATAAAAGATTAATCGTGGATCATACGGACGCGTATAAAGAGTCGTTTTTCGCTCGCTCCATTTGAGAGTGGAACAGGCAAGGAAATGACTAGTAATAGTAAAAGTTACCGTCCGCCATATACCGTATGATGGCTTGAGGTGTATGTATGTGAATGTAAGTTTTGAGGGGAATTTACAAACACCTTGTACCAAAGCAACATTTTTTCTCAACTTCAGCCAAAGGACTGATAACGTGATGTGTCGTGGCCAGGTGCTAGTAGAACTCTCGTACTGAGGCTTCCGTACCAACTTAATTATGTACATTGACATTTCATCCGTTCCGGAAATCGAAGATCTCAACGATTTTTGCCTTTTGTTGACATTCATATTGGCACGATATCAATTCCATGGATTCCAAGCCTTTCGAGAAGGTTTTAATTTCAAGTCTGAAGTCCGATAGCAACTGACAAAAGAAATATTTTCTTCGTGTGATATAATTATGAAATAATAGTATTCTGATTTTTTTCTATTACTTGTAATTTCATGATTCTACACCAACGGGAAGTACCCTATCGGTTTGGATGAGTGAGTTTGCGAGTATCAAAATATGTGACATAAATGGGCGCATCTTTTGACTGCATTGACTTAGAAGCGAACGTTCATTTAACCGCCGAGAGATAATAATTATGTGACATAAATTTCAAATTGCTACCTTTACCCGTTCCTGAAAAAGAGGTGGCTTAGCATACAGATGGACAGACACACATATAGGTAACAAATGAGAATTTTTTTTCTCGCGACATAATTAAAATTTCACTATGTTCGGACTTTTTCCTTTACTTGCACAGTGAAACCTTACCTCATGCCAATTTTCATGGTTCAAGACCAAGGGGACGAACGCTATAGGTTTTAATGAGTGAGTTTTCGATATGTGACAGAAATAGCCGTATCCTTCGATTACATTAACTTAGAAGCTGACGTTTATTATAACGCCAAGGGACCACAGACCTTAGTATGAGACATAAACAGTTTTTGATGTTGCTGAGCAACAGCCATACAATAATTTTAAATGAACACACCGCCATTTGACTATATTGTTGTTTATTTAATTACGACCTAGGTTTTGGTCTTTTATGCCATCTTACAAAAAAAAAAAAATGGCTCTGAGCACTATGGGACTCAACATATTAGGTCATAAGTCCCCTAGAACTTAGAACTACTTAAACCTAACTAACCTAAGGACATCACACACACCCATGCCCGAGGCAGGATTCGAACCTGCGACCGTAGCAGTCCCGCGGTTCCGGACTGCAGCGCCAGAACCGCTAGACCACCGCGGCCGGCTATGCCATCTTCAAGCGATTGAGTTTATGTCATGCAATATGTGTCAATTAAATAAACTCAATCGCTTGAAGATGGCAGAAAAGGCCGAAACCCAGGATGTAATTAAATAAACAACAATACAGTCAAATGGCAGTGTGTTCGTTTACGTGATATAAGTTTCAACTTGATGCTTCTACCTATTTCTGAGAAAAAGGGCCGGCCGAAGTGGCCGTGCGGTTAAAGGCGCTGCAGTCTGGAACCGCAAGACCGCTACGGTCGCAGGTTCGAATCCTGCCTCGGGCATGGATGTTTGTGATGTCCTTAGGTTAGTTAGGTTTAACTAGTTCTAAGTTCTAGGGGACTAATGACCTCAGCAGTTGAGTCCCATAGTGCTCAGAGCCATTTGAACCAATTTGAGAAAAAGGGGGTTCTGAGCAGTCGGACAGACAGACAGACAGACAGACAGACGGACGGACGGACAAACTGATCACCTAAGTTCCCCTTTTTGACCGACTGAGGTGCGAAATCCCTAAATAAAGTGATGTGACGGTATGTAATAGATCACTGCTACATTCGAAGAATATATCGGTAAACTAGAATTTTTGTTTCATGGAGGTGGAGGTCGTTGGAGATAAACAGAGTCTTGGAGGGGATTGTCCCGTTTCATGACGTGCCAAGTACGACGTATGAATGTTGTAGCTACGTGCAGCGAATGGCACGGGCGTAGGCACAGTGTATGAGCAGTTGTGTGGTGGACACGGTATCGTGTCGCGAGGCATCCGACTCTGAACCTGGGTGTTAAGCGATGGAAGAAACAGAGGCATAGTGTGACGTAGCGAGGAGAAACCGTCATGAGGCAACGCATCGATTTTGTACGAGCAGTATGACTGCAGGATAACAGCTATATGTCCATGCGGTGGTTTACTTACAAGCGACGCGAAGAATAGTACTTACATGGAAATTGTTTGGGCACGATTCACCTCATGTTACCCCAGAAGGGGAGCTGTGATTTGGTGGGGTGAAAAACCCCTGTGTTAGAATCCATGAAAACAGTCGAAGTACAGAGTAAAAGAGCCATTTGGACAGACTATAAAATGTAGTAGTTTAATTTTATGTTCTCACTAGTCGCGATATTTCACGAAGGAAAGAAAATATTCAGTACGCAAAAATAGCAGATTAAAGATGGCGTTGAGACGGATTTAATGGTTATCAGAGCTCTCTAATACGATCAGTGGTTCAAGAGCTGCAGCTAACCAGAAAAGATTTTTCAGTTTCACTCTTTGAAATTAATTAACTCTGCTAATAAAATTGATACCATACTCAGCAAGGTATCAACAGATAAATCTCGGTGAGGAACATAAACAAATGTACTCGCTGGTAACATTCGCATGTTTGTTTACCGGTGGGAGACTGTCGCTAATTACATTATTTGAATAATCAGTTTGAGAAACTACATAATTAACATTTGCTTGCACACACACCTAGCAATAAGAAGAAATCTGAACGACTATGCTAACGTAAAGTGATTTGAATACTCGATCCTTTTTTGAGTCGCTAGTCTTCTGTTTAGTTTAACAGTTTCATCCCAGAGTAGCTCTTGCACCATAAGTGGGGACAAGGTGTATAAATATGTGATTAGTGTGATTTATTCATCCAAATAGTATAAATCTTGCTTATTTGTTGGTTGTATTCCAACCTCAGTCTTAGTTTACAATTTTTTCTCTTTGCAGCTCTCTCTAGTACCATGGAAGCGATTTCCTAATGTCTTAACACATATCATCCTGTCCGTTTCGTCTTGTCAGTGCTTCACATATGTTCCTTTCTTCCCCGATTGCGGAGAACTCGTTAATCCTTATTTTATCAGTCCACTTAATTTTTAACATCCTTATATATATTCTCAAACGTTTTAAAGCGGTTCTTTACCGGTGTTCCCACAGTCCATGATTTACTACCATACGATGCTTTCCTCCAAGCGTACTTTCTCAGAAATGTCTTCCTCAGTTTAAGGCCGATGTTTCATACTTATTTATATGTTATTTAACTTTATTCATGTTTGACACTTTGTAACCAATAACACAACTGCACTCGTCAACATGTAAATGATTTGGTGCTCCACTTTTATCGAGACGGCTAAGTCAAATTTCTGACATGCTTCATGTTCTTTTTTTCCTTTATAGTATTTTCAGTTCCCCATCTGGGACAGGCTGACAGCAGCATAGGCGATGCTCTTCAGCCGAGAGACATGACAAGAGTACAGGAGGACATTTAAAACAATATGAAGGAGGAAACATGGTGGAACATACATACAAAAAGGGGGAGCATAATGGAAGAAAGCATACAAAAAGGTGTGACTGTAAAATGCAGATAAAAATCTAAAAAAGTATTTTAGACCACACACTGTAAGGATTAAAAGAAACAAGGCGAAATACGGCCAGAACATAAAAAGTCGCATAACAATTAAAACAGCCACGTGATGGGCGGCGTAGCGCGGAATAATCATGGACAGCAAAATTATATACAAGTCCAGCACACGATTAAAACCACATCACTTGCTAACACTGTAGAACAGGACCAAGCACAACACTGACACAGCACACTCGATGATGAATAAAAACATGGGAGGATCTGCCAGGGGTGGGTTTTAAGGGAGAAGGGTTCAATTGGTTCAAATGGCTCTGAGCACTATGGGACTCAACTGCTGAGGTCATTAGTCCCCTAGAACTTAGAACTAGTTAAACCTAACTAGCCTAAGGACATCACAAACAACCATGCCCGAGGCAGGATTCGAACCTGCGACCGTAGCGGTCTTGCGGTTCCAGACTGCAGCGCCTTTTAAGGGAGAAGGGGCTAGAAGGGGGGAGAGAAGGGGGAATGGGGTGGGGGAGTGCCAAAGAGGGTGGGGAGAGAAGACAGGAGAGGAAAACGGCCAAGTAGGGAGTGCAGAGACTTAGGAGGGGGGGGGGAGGAAAACAGCTCAGGGGAAAGGAGGGACAGGAAAGGGGGAGTCCTAGAGAGGGGAGGGGGGAAACAAGGCCGGGCTACAGTTGGTAAGAATGACAGATGTCATGGCCAAGTTCATCATCCAGAAGGGGGAGGTGCTGAAAATTGCTCTGATGAAGGATATGGAAGGTGTGGAGTTGGAGAGAGGGTGGGACACACTGACAGAGGTATGGCAACAGGCAGGGATTCGAGAGGAAGGAGGACACCAGGGTGTAGGGGGTCAAGCCTACAGACAGTGTAAAGGATACAGATATATTGGAGGAAAAGAAGGTGTGGGGGAAGGGGATAAGGTTGTGCAGGAGCCATGTGGGGGATGGAAGGCGGATGCAGAAGGAAAGGTGGAGTATGTGATATTCAAGGATTTAGATGGCCTTATAAAAGTGGTGGGGGGATCCAGGCGATGCTGGCATAACAGAGGATGAGATGGATGAAAGATTTTTAGGTGTGGAGGATGGTGGAAGGATGCAATCCTCATGCCCAGCCAGACAGCAATTTCAGAAGGTATAGGCAGGTATGGGATATGTGCTGGATGGTCAAGAGATGAGGGGTCCAGGTGATGTGACAAGGGTGAGGCCAAGGTATCTCAGGGTAGGGGTCAGCTGGAGGAGACAATTATAAACGGTGAGGTAGAAATCATCGAGATAACCACCAGAGACTTATTACAGGTGTTAAAAGCTAGATTACCCATACATATTAGAGAAAAATTATTTAATGTTACAGACACCAATCTGAAAGAATTTCTGTCTGTAATTGATTCTCTGGATCTAGTGCAAGAAGACGCCAGAAAAAATTCTGACGTGATCAGCAATAATAATAGTCCTAATAGAAAAAATTCATGGAATGGAAATAATGAAAATAGGGGCGAAGGTGGTCCAAAGAAAAATAAAAGTAGCGCTTATAGTAACGGAAAATACAATAATAATAATAGTAGCAAGAATCCATACAACCAAAATTTTGGTTATCCTAATAATAATAACAGTAATTATCAAAAGGCAGAAGAACACCAACAACCGAATGGTAATCAGAGGCAGTACCACAATGAAAACCCAAACAATAACAATAGCGACCGAAAGAGACGAAATGACAACAGGTCAGACAGTCCATATAAAGACAAGCCTAAAAATATGTGGGGTGACAGTGAATATTGGCGACAGCCAGGGCCAAGTCATTGGCAGCCGCAGCAAAATTCTATCAATTCAGGTCAGCCAATAAATTATGTACAGGCTATACCTATACCAAGCAATCAATATTCACCGTGGTGGAATCCAAGCAGGCCTCCTCAGACTGAAAACTCACAAAATGTTAGAATAGAGGAGGTACCTTCGGAAACAAAACAAAACACTCAGAAGCCAACAAACTAATTTCGGTCCCTGTAGGCCTTCGCCAGGTGACCGAGGCCAACAATGAAGGCAATAGGTCGACGGAACAAAAAATAAACATGATACGGTATCAGGATGGCAACAGGATCGAACATGAGCTATATCAGGAACCTGCTAACTCTGATAAGCCACAAAGGGAAAATATCCAAGCAAGTGTCACCGGAACTGTAAATGGTGTAACAACTACTATTCTGCTTGACACAGGTGCGAATGTGTCAGTTATGAACACGCAGTTTTTCAAGAAGGTATCGGAGATAAGAAGATTGCCGATTTTGCCGGTTGCAAATTGTAAGGTTATAGGGGCTGTCGGAAAAAAGGCACAGAGTATAAAATACCAGACACAGGTGGAAGTTTCCTTGGGAAATTATTATGCACGTTCCTACTAATGGATAACTTGTCAGTACCGGTGCTTCTGGGTCTTGAGTTCCCGTGGGACATGTGCACTTCAGTACCAACAGCGACCCATAACATTAATGCTGAATCGGGAGTTCGGTGCGAACCTTCCGCTGATGAGAAAAATGAATCCTTCTGTCAGCAAACAGAAGTTGTTAGTGTTGGATCATAAGCACACACAGATGTGTCACAAAAATCGAAATAACGATGCACCCAACAACATGTGACATCGTCACAACAATAGAAGAGAAAGTACAGGAGGCAACTTGCATTAATGCTTCAGAGGCTAGACAATTAACAGAGTTATTATCCGGATACCTCAAAGTATTCACTGAACGCCCTGGAAACGTAAAAGATTACCAGTATAATATGAAAGTATATCCGCACAAGACCTATTGCAGAGCATCCTACTCGGTCCCCTGGACTTAGAAAAACGAAGTGACTATACAGACGACCAGTCAGAAGTGCAAGTGCACTATCCCGTAACTGTAAATATAATGTTTATGGTAAAATAATTAGCAGTAATAATGTGATAATCTTATGTATGTATTAGTTTATAAGCTTTTATGTCAAGTATTACACTGTAATGTTCTTGAATTATGTGAACAAGGAGTAGAGAATCTCCATAATAAATGTATTCTTACTCTAAAAGGGATCAATAATTTGATAAAGTCCACTTGAGTGTTGTTGCATTAAATGTGAGGAATTTTACCTTTCTATACGTAGGATAGAAATGATTAAAATGCTTAAATAATATATTTGTTCGTGTGTAAGAATGGATATAACAAAAATATTTTCATAAGATTGAGTCATGTAGTCCCACACACGTAGCGAGTGTTAGTGGTGTGTGGGCTGTGTGACTGAAAAAAAAAATAAATAAATAAATTAAATAAACTGCTTTCGCCACTAGTGTAGCGAAATCTGAATGTGTACTAATTTACGTACACGGTTTCATTACGAAGTCATTTAAAATGCTCTTATGAGAACATTCCGGTTAGATAAACCGAACATGGACATCTGTCCTAAAAACATGGTAATTAACAATCCCAATAAAAAAATATAAATATATGTATCTGTAATAAAAATGGAAATGTACTGTTATCTGGACAGTTCAGTAATGATTTCATGGTCAAGATAATGTAGCAGATTCTGAAAGTTTTATATTGTCTCACGTTTACGTGACAGTGTAAAATTTTAAATTTTGTTATTCAGTCATGGTAATATTAACTTACGTGCAAGTGTACCAGACCTCATTATTTGAAAAGTGTCATTTGCATACAGATTGTCTGTGAAGTACTCTGGAAAACTAGTGACAGCCACCAGAACAGTGAAACGTGTTTCGCAGGAACTAGTGGACGCGTGAAGAACTGTGATTTATATTGTGAATAATGATGAACAGTGATAAGAACTGTGATCACGTAACCTTATGAACGCTCTTGGAGTGTCAAAATTAGCAGCAACGCTATGAACGTTGAATACTGTTGACTGTATTAATAATTAATTGAACTGATGACCTTTAGTAGTTTGATATGAAGCGTCTTCGCGTGCCAGATTTAATGTGACAGACTGTACAGCCAGCCTCGCGGCAAAACAATAACGCAACGTTGGCTACGCAGCGCGTCGCGAAAATACAGGGCTATTACAAATGATTGAAGCGATTTCATAAATTCACTGTAGCTCCATTCATTGACATATGGTCACGACACACTACAGATACGTAGAAAAACTCATAAAGTTTTGTTCGGCTGAAGCCGCACTTCAGGTTTCTGTCGTCAGAGCGCTCGAGAGCGCAGTGAGACAAAATGGCGACAGGAGCCGAGAAAGCGTATGTCGTGCTTGAAATGCACTCACATCAGTCAGTCATAACAGTGCAACGACACTTCAGGACGAAGTTCAACAAAGATCCACCAACTGCTAACTCCATTCGGCGATGGTATGCGCAGTTTAAAGCTTCTGGATGCCTCTGTAAGGGGAAATCAACGGGTCGGCCTGCAGTGAGCGAAGAAACGGTTGAACGCGTGCGGGCAAGTTTCACGCGAAGCCCGCGGAAAATTGGCTCATGCCACAACTGGAGACCGACAGCTCTGACTTCATCTTTCAACAGGATGGTGCTCCACCGCACTTCTATCATGATGTTCGGCATTTCTTAAGCAGGAGATTGGAAAACCGATGGATCGGTCGTGGTGGAGATCATGATCAGCAATTCATGTCATGGCCTCCACGTTCTCCCGACTTAACCCCATGCGATTTCTTTCTGTGGGGTTATGTGAAAGATTCAGTGTTTAAACCTCCTCTACCAAGAAACGTGCCAGAACTGCAAGCTCGCATCAACGATGCTTTCGTCGGCCGAAGTGGCCGTGCGGTTAAAGGCGCTGCAGTCTGGAACCGCAAGACCGCTACGGTCGCAGGTTCGAATCCTGCCTCGGGCATGGATGTTTGTGATGTACTTAGGTTAGTTAGGTTTAACTAGTTCTAAGTTCTAGGGGACTAATGACCTCAGCAGTTTAGTCCCATAGTGCTCAGAGCCAACGATGCTTTCGAACTCATTGATGGGGACATGCTGCGCCGAGTGTGGGAGGAACTTGATTATCGGCTTGATGTCTGCCGAATCACTAAAGGGGCACATATCGAACATTTGTGAATGCCTAAAAAAACTTTTTGAGTTTTTGTATGTGTGTGCAAAGCATTTTGAAAATATCTCAAATAATAAAGTTATTGTAGAGCTGTGAAATCGCTTCAATCATTTGTAATAACCCTGTATTTACATTCCGCTTAAGTAAACGAATCACACTACGGACACTTGTATGATTAACGGTGCAGTGTTCAAAATGTGCATATTGTGATAAACTTACATGTGAATCACTACATTGTGTTGAACAGTGTCAAAATACAGAACATACTCCAGAAACAGTCTAATTCCATCCGTGTGAATGCGACTGAAATGGACACTAATGAACTTTTCCACAGGATGAGAATAGTAATCACCTTGTCACTGATGCTTATATTTTGACATTTCATGTACCCGTCTTAAACTGAGGGACGTGGGAAAGGAGAAACAAGACCTGCTGCAGCGCGACTTCTAGCCAGCAGCAGATCCAAACCACGATGCAGCCGACGGTAGCCGACGCCCCTCCGACTCGGCCGGGGGCGGTCCAGCAACAACCACTACCTGTCTGCGTTCCAACGGCACGACACGCGGGCGGTCTTACGACGTCAGCCGCAAATTCTTATGACATTCGATAAATGAGTGACTTTGGAAATTATTATGATATATCACCGTGTAAAAACATTCATTATCTCAGATGCTTACAACAGAGTCATAAATATGCATTTTCCAGCATATTTTATTACATTCATGTCAAGCCTGACTGTTAAAAGTAGGTGTCTGTATTTTCTTGAAACCCCTTGGACGGTTTTATTCCCGGTTTTCCGAGTCCAGTGAACACAAATGGGGGGGGGGGGGGGATAAGTTAATCTGGGAAGTACCCGCAGCAACTTCCGAGATAATACTGTCACTAAAGTCATTTAAAGTATTCGATTCAACTATAATTTTATCATGTCTAATACAACATTGAAACTAAACATTTGCATCTTGAGAGTAGCAAATCTACGTGGATTACGTGGACTGATAAAAAAAAACTATACAATAGATAAACTAATTTTTTTTTCAGCCCAAGGGGCATTGTAACACCCACGAGATAAATTTTGACTACAGTGCGACGAGAGGAAACTATGCCTCTAACAATTATAAACATTACCTATTCGACGTATGAAAAAACAGTGAAAACGATGATAAATATTAATTATTTATATAATATTCTATGATGTAATCGGACATATCGATGTGTATCATACAAAGACAATGATAATTGTAAATTCTTTTTATGATTGCGATTGTCTTCCTTTGGTTTTACCTTTTGTTGGTTGGCTTTTGTAGGTTGCGGACGCATATCAAACTAAGGTCTGCTAAGAAATTGTAATTATTTGTTAATTATTACTTGAGAATAGAGTTCATTATTATTATAAATATGAGTGAATAATTATTTGTAACTTTAATTGACTCTCTCAGTAAGCATTATCTGTGTTAATTATTTCTTTCCGCTGCAAGGAGCGCAGCCATTGATGATAGCGAATTGTATCGCGTTATTGTCTGTGTTTTCCTCAGAAAAAAATCAAATGTTTGCTTGATGAAGTCTAAATAGTGCACAATACGAAAGTAGAGTTTATAGAGTTTAATAAGCATTTCAAATACTTACTTATTTGGTCTAACAATAGAAAGTCTCTATCAATTGTCTGCCGCCATCTTAACAATTATCTCAGCGGCAAATTCAAATTACGCAACTCTGCAGACATAAATGCCGAACGTAATACAAATGTGTAAAAATAAATGTGCACCGGTGGTCCCGAACTCATTTTAATGGAAATGATTCGAATCAGATTGGTTCTTTAAAAACAGTGCTCATAGCACGATCCTTATAAGAAACTTTTCTAGCTGATGTATGGAGCCGAAATTAATTACACACGAGTTGCGAAGAATATTGTTTCAGGTAACATACGTCAGTGTTGTGCGAGGCTGATATTCGGTGGTTTTAATGATAATTTTGTTGAAGATAACTGTTTCCATCATAATCAATAGTTGCATAGAATCTATTGTATGAACTATGATTTAATGACACTTACACAACTTACAGACAACACTTTAACACGACGTTAACTTGGAGTTCTTTAGGAACTTGACCATATCTTAAGCCCGGAGAAAAATTACTTAGTAATTACTCAATGTAATAAAATAAGATTATCATTTTCATTTACAAATTAGTTAAATACCAAACCACTGAATAACACAGCGAACGCCACAATGGGGGGTGACACAGGAAGGATGGTGTGAGAGGAAGGAAGCGACCAGACGGCGAAAACTGATAGGTAGGGCGTAGGTTAGGAATTTAAAGAGGTCGTAAGCATTTTGGAGGTCGAGGGAAACAAAATGGCGGAGTGACGGAAGTTAAGTTGGAGAGAGAGAATGTGGACAAGGTTAAGGAGTTGGTCTTTGTTGGAGAAGGAGGGTAGGAAGCAATACTGGGTAAGGGGGAGATGATGCTGTTGATTAAGGTGGTGATGGATATGATGGGAGAGGATGGATTTGAAGACCTTACTGAAGACAGAGGTGAGGCAGATGGGGAGATAGGAAAAGGCGGCGGAAGGGGGTTTGAGGAACAAGAGGACACGGGAAGTCTTCCACAAGGTTGGGGTAAAAGCCAGTGGAAAGGAAGACGTTGTATAAATTGACAAGGAAAGTGAGGACGGAGAAGGGGAATTGTTTGAGGTGGCGGTAGGTGACACTGTTGTGACCAGGGACCGTGTTGTGTTTTGACTGGAGGATTGGTTCAAATGGCTCTGTGCACTATGGGACTTAACATCTATGGCCATCAGTCCCCTAGAACTTAGAACTACTTAAACCTAATTAACCTAAGGACAGCACACAACACCCAGTCATCACGAGGCAGAGATAATCCCTGACCCCGCCGGGAATCGAACCCGGGAACCAGGGCGTGGGAAGCGAGAACGCTACCGCACGACCACGAGCTGCGGACCATGTTGGAGGGGGGTAACTGCCCCAAGTACTGGAGACTTGGAGCGAGTGGAGCGACTGAGGTATCGGCGCGTTACATGACGGTAGGGAAAATGGAATAATCAAAGTGGGGATCATCAGCAATCGAGAAGACCTCGGAAAAGTGGGAAGCGAAGTGGTCGGCTTTACTGAGATTGTCGGGAAGGGGCGGTCGTTATTAAGAAGGGGGTAGCTGTTACACATTTCCCTGGAGCTTTTGATGTTTTCTCGCAACAATTGTAACGACCGGCACGTGATAACAATCGTCCTACTGTAACTTTAAGTTCTTTGTATAGTTATATACGACGGGTGGTCAATAAGGAATGCAACACATTTTTTCTCAGCCAGTTTCGGTTGAAAATATGTGGAATTTTTTGTCGGACATCATGGGATATTCCCGCTTCAGCCTCCATGGTTTCATGACGTTCCAATAGGTCGTGGCCTTCAAAGTGGCATCTACAAAAATGGAAGTGCGTTCCAAGTAGAGACCTGTTATTGACTTTCTTTTTGGCGGAAAACCACAAATATTCATAGGCGCTTTCAGAATGTCTTTGTAGACCTGGCAGTGAATAAAAGCGCGGTGAGTCGTTAGGCGAGGCGTCTTTCATCATCGGAACAACGTCGCGCAAACCTGTCTGATCTCTCGCAAGATGGCCGGCCGCATACAGCTGTGACTCCTGGAATGTTGTAACGTGCGGATACTCACGTTGGAGGTGGTCGATGGATCACAGTGAAGCACCTCGCTGCATAACTCTGTTACCAGAGCTGGCACAGTCGTCCACTACTTGGGGTACTCAAAGGCCTGTCCCCGCTAGGCTTCTCGCCGCCTAACAGAAGACCATAAAGAGCAATGAAGAACAATCTGTTAGGACCAATGAGCGATGCATTCCGTGGATGATGGGGAGGCTATTGCTGCAGCAAGACGTTGGTCCGACGTCGACCAGTAGAGTAGTACCAGTGGGGCATACAGGCCCTCGAAGTAATGTGGCATAAGGCCATCAGAGTGAACGGAGATAATGTTTAAAAATATGGTTTTGTAGCCAAACGTGTGAGGAATAATATGGCGTATTGGAATCCTGAATAAAACTCACCTGCTTTAAGAAAGTGTTGCTTTTTTTAATAAACGTCTTTCCCATATGACTTTCATGCATTACTGTAATTAACTTTGATGCTAGAGATAACTAATGGTTTTTGTTTATTCTAGTTTTGAAACTGGCGATGTCTTTATTCGGTCTAAAACGTTAACGAGAACTGAAAAACTATATTGGTTACTTACTTTTGGAATAAACGGAAGTGTTTTACGCATTTCCTTATCAAGGAATACTTTCCGAGTCCTGGCAGCAAATACAAGAGATATTATTACTAGAATAGAACCTTCCCAACAACTGCCAACCACATGTAGAGCATAATGTGATTTTGATTGTGAAGTGCTGTCTGAAGATGAAGTTGTCGGTTTGAAACCGATAATAGTGCTATTTGTTTGCAATAAACAATATTGTAAACAATGACAGGTTGCTGTTTTCACTGTATTGTAGGAAATGACCTGTGAAAATAAGTAATTAGCTCGTTGGAAGCAACGCAGATAGTTATAGTCCTGATAGATTGGCGTACCAGCAGTGGGGCACTACTTGGCTTGGGGAGGGGGGGGGGCAGGGGGGGGGGGGGGTGAGCTGCCTGCACATCAGGACTTCAGCATCGGTGACTCGCATTATGGGTGGGAAAAACCGACCGGTTAAAACGATACCGGTATTTTAGTTCTGAATAACCTGTACTTTTCGGTGTTTGCTTGGGCTTGGTTATAACAAGTGTTTCTTTTATTTACTAATAACTGGATAAAAGAATCGAAATATCAATTAGCCATAGCAACGGTGCTAATTTTTAGTTCTTAAATAAACCTTGTTTAAAAAACGAATACATTTATTTGTAAAATTTAAAGTGCTTTGAAATATTGCGTTATAATAGAAAATTGTATAAGCGATCAATGCGACTTTAATAACAATGCCGACAGAAAGGAGCAACAAACACATGGCATAAAAATTGGTACAGCGTTGCTAAGATAATACTGTAACTGTTGCCATTCTCGTGGCCGATTGGATGGTACATGTGTACACGCAGTGCGCAAAGGTTCCTCATCAGATCTACATGTCAGTTTCTCGCTATCATCGTCGGACGTCAGTTGTATTACAGTATGACACCATCTCTGGCCGGGAAGTGTTTTACCAAGTGCAGCATCAGTGAAGTACAATGATGCATTTGCTTTAAAACATTGAAAACGGGAAGAGCCGCAACAAACTTGTGACATCATATGTGCAGAAAACTTAAAACTTAACATTCATTCATAGTTTGTGATAAAAATATATAGTGGCAGATCTACTGCCTGTGCCGTTAAAAGAAAAAAAAAATCAGTGTTCTTCAACCTCAGTTTTCACGCTTTATCGCTGACTATTCGTAATGCCCAAATATAGAATGGGTAGGAGAATACTGGTGTTTGTTTTTAGTCAACCGCTTATTACTTTTCGAGAGGAGCAGCGAATGGTGGGGGGACGAAGTTCTGTTTTACTTCCCTATTCTATTTAATATTTTGATACTATGTATACTGAAACTTGAGGGAGTCAAAATTTCTCAATCTTTGTTCGAATTCTGCGTTTATTACAGGAAATAAAAGGAAAAAGAAACTGAAAATCGGTTATTTCACAAACCGGTTATTCTGATCCGTTTTTACAATAATATTAAACTGTGTTTGAAAAAAAAATCGACATAATGGAAAATTTGTTGTTTTGGCGTTAACCGCCTTCTCATTACGCAGGGGCCTAGAATACATTTCGGGTATTCTTTTCTTTCCCAACTGCGGTTCGGTCGTTGATTTGGGAAATCGCAGTGTCGTGTCCAACAGTGGTGCCCCTGTAACCTCGTCTGACTTTCTGGACAACGCGCCAGCCCCCAGTCGCGCTGCAGGGTGACGGCCGCGCACCCCCAACCACCGAGTGGAGCGCCGGTCGCCGCCCCCGCTGTCGCCTCCGCTGCCACCGCCGCCACCGCTACCGCCGAAACCCGCCCACGCACAGATCCCTCGCTGACGTGACAGCCGTCTTTCATTACAGCCCGGCCTGGCGGAGGTAATTACCGAAATCCAAAATGAAGGCCCCCCCTTGACGTGCCTGTCGAACAGAGCCCTGTCTGCCCGCATCTCTTCTCATCACGAAGGATTTCACCCTGTTCAAGACGCGGCCTTCCCAACACATTGCTCTTGGACGTTTCGCCACTGTTTGCTGTGAATTTAATGACGGCTGAGTTCCTAATTTCCGATTGAGGCTAAAATTCCTTTTTGCGTCCTTATGTCTCATATCTGCTTAATTTCTTTATCTCTAACTATCACCACGCCAACGAGACGAACATCTTAATTTAAAAATGCTTCCAGTTTCCGTCTTGGCTTCCTAGGGAGTAATAGCGTGCCACAGCACTGAATAATAACCCGGAATCCATACATATTACAAAAATATATGTGTATATATATGTGTATGATCCACACACCTCCTAAACCACTAGACCGATTTCAACTAGATTTGACACACGTATTATTTACTGTCCTTAAATAATTTTAGCGGGGGCAAAAACCACCTGTCGTGGTGGTGGTTGGGGGTGGGGGAAGGAGTGCATCCCACGACTTGCGAATATCCACGTTTTATTCACAGACTACTTGAGAATAAAATTTAGACATAATTTCAATTCTATGTGAAACTTTTTCTCGCTAACAACCCCGTCAAAATACTGAAAAGCAAAAAGTTTATCGTTTACTACATTTCCGCCGTTGTGCAGCAAAGCTGATGCATTGAAGCATGACGTTTTAACTTACTGTTTCTCTACTAGTTACTGTATTCGAGACACATTTCGCAGACATATACTACTGACTGCACCAGCAAAATTATATCGCTGTGTGATACATAGTTCGGAAGATATCATGTCATAGACGGCCGGAGTGGCCGAGACGTTGTAGGCGCTACGGTCGCAGGTTCGAATCCTGCCTCGGGCATGGATGTGTGTGATGTTCTTACGTTAGTTAGGTTTAAGTAGTTCTAGGTTCTAGGGGACTGATGACCTCAGAAGTTAAGTCCCGTAGTGCTCAGAGCCATTTGAACCATATCATGTCATAAGCATTTACCTCCGTGAAAACAAGGTTGCAGCACAAAGTTCGCTAGAGATAAAGTTGAAACTTGTCTACAAATATGTGTGAAATACACAACCGGAAAATAAATTACCACATCGTTTTAGCTCTTTCCATTTCACTCAAGATTTATTGTCGCAACGCTGCAGGTGGAGTACATGAAATGATTACAGTCACAGGTTAGTAGCACACGCGGCTTTTAGGTACAGTGTATCGATACGTTCTGAAACACTCATATTAGTACATGGCGTAGCCACTACGGGCGGCAATGCAGGTATTGACTCTGGCTGATACTGTATTGTGTTACGTTATGCCACGCCTGCTCGGCATGTTCACATAGTTATGTAAGAGATATCGGTTGACGAGTCGCACGAGTAGCTTCTCGGCCTATCGTATCCCATACATGCTCGGCTGGAGACAACTCTGAGCAGTGGCGGGACTGGTGTTAGGGCTATCTTTGGTTAGGCACTATCGATTCCCTCTGGCAGAAGTTTGTCTTTGGAGCCTGGGCCGGCTCAGGATATAGCGGGCGGTACCGAGTAGAAAAGGAGCAACAACGTTGGGCACGGCACGCGGAGGAGCGCGTATTGGCGAGACGCTGGAGAGACGACAGCGAGCACGGTGTGCCTGAGTACGGGCGGCAGTTAGCGCTTGATCGTACTGGGGTCAGCAACAGCGGGCCGGCGCTGTGGCTTCTTGGCAGCCTCGTGAAGCTATGCATGTGCTCGCTTCCGTGAAGGAACACGCTGTTAGTATCGCACTAAGCAACGTCTGGTGTCTTCGCCACATCGATCAGGCAGCTGGCATCAAGTTAAGTAATTCAAGTCCTACCAAAGATTAGTGAAATACAATGATGATTGCTCTTGAGGCAGCAAAGCGTTGCAAGGACTGTGATGTGATATTCCATGCCTCTTATTAAATGTGTGCTTCGCTCCTTAAGATTGCCGTGTGATGCCTTACAGGCCCACATGAGGTGCTCCATGTAATGCTTGGGTTTAATGAGCCAATTCCGTTTGCATCATTCGTGTACGTTGTTTTGCTTAAAGGAATGAAATCAGTTTTGTTATTGTCAATTGTATCGAAGTACTTTTCTGCATGAGTATTAAGGTGAAGGAGGGGTTGTTTGGTTCCCTGTTGCCGCTTGTGATTTATGTTTCAGAGATCGGAAGCAGTGGACCACCGAAGTGCAGAGCCTCCCCTTTTAAATTACTAGCGGGCGTACGGGCGGTGGACATCGCCTGAGCTCGCGTGTGCTGTTTGGTTCCGATTTCGATGTTCTGAAGGGGGTGGAAGTACAGACTGAGTCCACATCTTAATTCGAAGATAAGTACTCAGTCGCCTCCACCGTTCGTGGCCAAGTCACGTCTTCATAATCTCGGGCCTCAGTTATTGTACAAACTGTAGTTTTCTAAAACTTGTGGTGGCTCTACAAGGTTGCCCGGTTTAAATGGTTTAAATATTTGTCTTAAGAATTTTGAGGGATTTCTAGAAGAATGTGTCTCAATTGAAAGTGTTTTCAAAAATTGCGGTGCAAATCAGCCTTAGTGGCGTATGTCAATTTTGATGGGGAAATAACTGGGTTATTATTGATCAAACTGTCTATAACCTTGTAAAGTTGTTTGGTAATATCTCGCCCAGGAGGCGCGGTTTTCAATCTATGTGGAAGTAATAATTGGTTTCCTGGTTATTTCATGTAAAGTTTATTTTAAATGATTTACTTGGCCCGAGTGGCGGTTTTTTTAAATGTTTGCAGAGAGAGTAATTCGTTTGTGGTTTCATATAACAAGCAGTTTGTAAAATTGGCCAGAGTGGCGGGTTTTTAAATGTTTTTAAAGGGATTAATTCATTTGCGGTTTTGTATAACAAGCAGTTTGTAAGGTTGGCCTGAATGGCGTTTCTTAAAGAAATTACATCTGATTTATGATTGTAATTCTCTTAATGATTTATCGATGATGCAAATAAATATGTTGAAATGAAATGTTCACTGTACGGGTCAAGTCATTCCACTCCCATTATATTAAAGGTTAAGGAAATTGCAGTTCAGAAAAGAAATAACGTGCCAATCTCCGCAGATAATGTTGGCCAGGGAAACTGCTGCACGTTTTGCAGAGCTCTGAGTTTGACGGGTAGTATGGGGTCGAGCATTATCCAGCTGGAGCATCACATCTCCTCCCCGTTGCAAGAACAGCAAAAGAAACGGTCCAATAACATCCTGCACGTCGCGAGCGCCGGTTAGGGACCCCTTCAGCAACACTAAAGGTGAACCAGTGTTGTAGCTCATCGCACCCCAGATCATAAGGCGTGGAGTGGGGCCAGCGTGTCATGGACGAATATACTCTGAGACACAGCGCTTGAAAGGTCTACGTCGTACGCGCAAACGACCATCACTCGCATGCAGGCAGAATCTGCTTTCACTGCTGAAGACCACGGCACGACATTCCAACTTGCAAGTGGTCCTCCGACGGCACGAGTCGAGCCGTGCACGTCGATGCTGTGGCGTTAATCTAAGACGGAACACGAGTAAGCTAGCCCATACTCCCCTTACCAGCATCCGGTTCACAACAGTTCTCGTTGTCGTCTTCACACTTCTGGGTTCATAACCCATGCTATCTACGCTGTGGTATCTGTGTGATCTGCCACTGCTGCCCTTACAGTACGACGATCCAGGCAAGTGACTGTGCTACGTGGAGGTCCAGAACCTCGTTTCCAACTGGGAGAATGTTCCCGTGACCACTGGTACCATCATCGTTGCACAACTGACGCAGGAAGTCCAGTTTGTGTGGCAATTCGCCGAAAACGCCATCCCGCCATTCGGAAGGTCACAACCGACCCCTTCCAAACTCGCACAGTTGGCTGTAGGAAGCACGAGTGCGTCTTAGTGGCACGTTAGTCTGCTTACTTCACACCTCTGCACTTGTGAGCAATCCTCATTACAGGGGAGACACAGATAGCTATGCCACGACGCTCTCTATTGGTGTACGACGTTGAAACCACTGTCAGTACATCTAAGGTCTTCCAGGATGCATACGAGTTATCGGATCAAAATCTACGTCTACGTTAAATATACGAGAAATCATTTGACATGTGCATATGAGGGCAGAACCACGGGTAAAAAGATTATCCTTAAACTCTGGAACGAATTTGGTACACACGTTAGTTTTGATCTGAAAAGAAATATTGTGGTTTTAAAAACCACCAGCCTCCTATTGGGGTCGAGGTGATAACGCGAGAGAAAAGGGGTTGGGAGGAGATAGGCAGGCATAGAGGTGGAAGGAGGAGAGGGGCAGAGGTAGGGAGTAGGAGGAGATTGATAGAGAGACGGGATGGGGAAAAAGGAGAGAGAGGGGCGGGGGGATTGAGGAGGAGACGGACAGTTAGAGTGGGGAGGTGGAGATGGAAAAAGAGATGGGGAAGAAGAGATGCAATAAGAGGGGGTGAGGAGAAGATGGTCGAAGGGGGAAGGAGGAGACGGACAGAGAGAGGGGGAGGAGCAGATGGACCAACTGGATTAATTACATACCATGGCAACGGCGAGTATTCAGCTAGTAATTTAGTGAGACCGTCCATTTGCGCGTGTGGCTTTGCAAAGATGACCGGACCTTCGTTCGTCAAACACTATGCGGAGATTAACGCGCGTGGAACATTGTCTCTGCGGTATTAAAAATCCAGCCTGTACATTTGAACCGGAAAACCCAAATTTTTGTGTAATCTCCTATATCCTGTTGTGATACTATTGGTCTTAACTGGGGGTTTGAGCTAAGAGAGTGTAAAACGCCACGGATGGAAAAAGTACGTAAAACCTTGTTTTTTTCTTTTTTTCGAAAGTAATGGCCAAAATTGTTACATATTTATACCACTGTGAGACAAGAACGTCAATGCCTACAAGTAAAAATGTTTGCCGTTGTCTACGGAACCCAGCTTGTATCCAGCTGTGCACTCTTCAAATGGTTCAAATGGCTCTGAGCACTATGGGACCTAACCTCTGAGGTCATCAGTCCCCTAGAACTTAGAACTACTTAAACCTAACTAACAAGGCAGGATTCGAACCTGCGACCGTAGCGGTCGCGCGGTTCCAGACTGTAGCGCCTTTAACCGCTTGGCCACCCCGGCCTGCTGTGCACTCTTCGTTCGGAGCAAATCGACGGCGACGAACGTCTTTGTTCAGGGCTCAAATAATATGGAAGTCGTGTGAGAGGAGATTGGGACTGTATAGAGGATGTGTAAGAGCTTCCCCGCAAAACTACTGCACCGTAGTCGATACAACAGTCACACAGTCACGCCACCTCCTGGAAAGTCATGATGACATTCTTCTTTGACTGCAAGGGCCCGTTGTCGATCAGCTTCCTGGTACTCGGTGCCACAATTAACGCACCGTAGTAAGTGGACAGTTTTCAAAAATTGAAGCGCGCCATCAAGTGTAAAAGCCCAGTAATATTGTCAAATGACATCATTTTGTTGCAGTATAATGCCCACCAACGTTTTGACAAGGTTGTTTCAACTACGCTGCTGCAGACGATGATATGATGATGATGTTTGGTTTGTGGGGCGCTCAACTGCGCGGTCATCAGCGCCCATACGAAGTCCCAATTTTTACACAGTCCAATTTCGCCACTGTCACAAATGAAGATGAAGATGATGAAATGATGAGGACAACACAAACACCCAGTCCCCGGGCAGAGAAAATCCCCAACCCGGCTGGGAATCGAACCCCTGGACCCCGTGATCCAGAAGCAGCAACGCTAGCGAACACAACCACGAGCTGTTGAAGTCTGGATGGTAGGCGCTTACACATCCTCTCTCTAATCCCATCCCATTCGGCTTCCACATTGTTGGAGCCCTGAAGAAAGACTTTCATGGGCGTCGATTTGCTTCGGACGAAGAGATGCACGCCTGGTTAAAACCATGGTTCCATAGGTAACCGGAGACATTGATCGTCTTGTTTCGCAGTGGGATAAATGTATTAAAAGTTTTGGTAATTTAAATTAACAAACAGTTTTTTTTTCATCTGGCACGTTTTCATTTGATACATCTTATATATTACAGTCGACGAATTACCACCTGGCAGTGGAACAAGATGCGCGCATTACTGTTTAATGTTTCTGTCAGATGTATCAGTAGGGGTTTCTGTGCCCATCTAATTCCCTTCCAGAAGCAATTATTTATCGAAAACCCCATAGAAATATAGTTAAATTGGAATGACGTAGAACTGATTTCAAATTACGCTGATCCACACACTTGAAAATCAAAGCTGAATGAATTCTGTGTTATCGTCAGACACACGTGCGCCGTGGAGAGTATAGGACCAGCCGGCATTAATTGACCCACTAAAGTTAAATTCTCCAAACCCCCGTCGAAGAAACTGAATCACGGCCTAATTACTTTTTAAAGTATCGAACGTAGAACATCTCCTAGGGCTCCGTTCAAAAGTTTACACAAAGTGCCACTGAAAGTTAAGACCCTCAATGCAGCTCGTCTCACGACAAATGCTCTAACAACGAGGCTGACTGCCACCCCAACCGAACCAGGTGCCCCGTCCACGTCCCACAACCCACATTCGCGACTTGGTATTTATAACGTTTGCCACTACTATGGGTTCTTACCGTCACTGTCGTGATTTGTGAGTTTCGAATAGTCCATATCTTTTCAACCACGTACTTAATTTCTGATCAAATTGATATTAACAGCTATACGTCTAAAATATTCTATCAGTTAACGTAATTTGCATAAAGTACGAATATTTTAACAATTGTAATACACATCAGTTTTACACTGACATAACAAGTGGAAAGTCCTTCACGTAGCAGAAAAACCCTCTCCTGGCCGTTATGGCTTGAGAATAGACGTAGCATTTCTGGCTCAAGCGTAATTCACGTTACTGATAACATGCATTTAGTGTCATTTTCAGCAGAACATATAGTGTGTATCCACAGAACATACGGTCTGTAATTGAAAGAGGGTCATGATGATCTTCCCGTTCGCAAAATATTGCCAATTAGTCCTCCATTCAAATCTCCGCAAGGGGGCTGGCAGGGGAGGGGTGACAATGAGAAACACATTGAATAACCAACGAAACGGTAACATTGATAGTCACAGTGTGAGTAGTCAGAGGTTTGAACGTTGTAGCGAAGCTAGAAAATCTGAAAATGGAAATGCAAATGCTCATTCCAGATGTGAATTGAAATGAAAAGAAGATAAGAATTTGCGGTGAGACGAATAGAGGATAATATCAGCAGTAACAGAAAATGGTATGACTAGAGTAGAAATTAATGCGAAAGTAGGACAGAGAATGAGTTACTGGGAACATTTAAGTTCAAATGGTTCAAATGGCTCTGAGCACTAAGGGACTCAACTGCTGAGGTCATTAGTCCCCTAGAACTTAGAACTAGTTAAACCTAACTAACCTAAGGACATCACAAACATCCATGCCCGAGGCAGGATTCGAACCTGCGACCGTAGCGGCCTTGCGGTTCCAGACTGCAGCGCCTTTAACCGCACGGCCACTTCGGCCGGCCAACATTTAAGTGACAGAGTTATTCTCATCAGGACTGGCACGAAACCAACGCGAACAACAAAAGTTCAAAAATACATGCAGACCTTACAAACAAGTAGGCGTCGCTGCTTGCTTCACGAGCATGTCCTTTAGACTGGCATAACCCGGTAAGTTATAACGATAAATTAATGCTCAGCAATAAACTAAAATGGGATGTGCCCTAGAGAACCGTAATAGAATCGCTACTATTCACTAGTTATGTAAACTGCCGGCTGAGTACCTGGCGTTGTCCAGGTATGCATTTATTGCCATTTTCTATTAGTCCATATCATCCTTTAGCTTCTCTCTGCCTGCCTCCTCCACCACATGGCCATAGCCTCCACCCCCTCTGTCCATCTACTCAACAATCTATTCTCTTCCATCTCCTCTTGCCCCTTTCTCTATCAATCTCCTCCGACTCTCCTTTTTCATCCCACCTTCTTCTTCCCCCCTCTCTATCCATCTTATCCTCCAAACTGTCCCTGTCCGTCTCTTCTTTCCCCACTCGCTATTCATCTCCTTCTCCCACCTCTTTTTGTCCATCTCCTCCTCCTTCGTCTCTGTTTCCTTCTCCTTCTGTCCACTCCCTGTCCACCTCCTCCTACCGCTCTTTCTGGCCATGCGCTCAAATACCGCTCTGTTCATTGCTCCTCCCCTATGCCTCTGTCTGTCTCCTCCTCTTTTATCTGTCCATCTCCTTCTTTTCATGCATCCTCGTCGCCAGTTTTGTAAAGGTCTCGTCGCTACTGCTATGGAGGACCAGTTGCCACTGTTGTGACGGTAGGCCGAGTTTGTGAGTTCGTGAAACGGCTTCTGTGCAGGGTCAGGTAACAGGATTGGAGAACGAAGATCCTTCAACACTCCAACAAATTAGTAACAAAGTCACACAGATGAGTTAAAAATGTTTACTTTCTTTATGACTTGTCGAATATGCAGTCAGTAAGACTGCTTGTAATATAACAAAAATAAAAGGCCTCAATGGGCAAGTGTAAATAATCGTCGGAAAACTTCACAGTTGTTAGCAAATGGAATTTACAGCAATTGTCTGTTCACTTCTAAGAGTTTACTGAACGGCCTTCTATGTCTAAGTCAGCCATGGACCATGATTTATAACCAACTGGATGAGAACTGCTCTTCTATCTTCCGAGTAGGCTTCTGCTCGTTGTCGTTCTGTCATTGGGGGATTGTACACGGCCGGCAACTGGCCGAGGTGAAGTCGATATCCCCATTCTCAACGCCGCCCGTGGTGCTGGTGGAACTTGCCAATTTCTTCCTTGCCAATTTCTTCCTTGCCAATTTCTTCCTTCCCCTCTGTCTGTCCATATTCATCTCCCCCTACCCCTATCCATCTCCTCCTTTCTCCTCTCTCTCTGTCCTTCTCCCCTTTCTCTCCCCATGTTATCACCATCTTTCCAATAAGAGGCTGGCGATTCTCGCCTCCTCAGCACTTCTTTGCTGATCGGAATGTGTACCAAATTTAATTTAAATCGTTCCATGGATTTAGGATGAACTTTCTACCCGTTGATCTGTACACGTACGCATATGTCAAATGTATTTCAGATGTATTTAACGTGTTTCACACGTAGTTGTGCACATCTTTCATCTGTATTTCTAGCGAATCTCGCCCTGCAGTTTCGTTCTCACGCAGCTCAATGGTTATGACGTCGTACGTCTTGAACAACGGGATGTTCAGTGATCAAATTTTGCAGTTACATTAAGTCAGTTATGTAGCCATAGTCTGCAAAATATGTTGTGAACAGAGTTAGTAGTAAAGAATTGATAAATTTAAAAGATGCCGCATGATGCGGCAGTTTTTCAAGCGTCTCAATGTATATGACGTCATGTCTTCTGAACTATGAGTAGCACAATGATATAAGTTTGCTGGTACATTCAGCGGCATATGTGAACACTGTATGCAATACGTGTCTAGGATGCAGGTAGTAGTAAAGTAGTAATAAATTAAAATGCACTCCTTCATGCGGCAGTTTTACTGCAAGAACAGCGAAAATGTAGTAAGTGATTAACTTTTTTCCTTTCATCATTTTGTGGCGATTATCAGGGAAAAATGTTTCGCAAAGGTATGACATTATGTGTAAAGCTTGTTGCAAGTCACTAAGTGCACCCATTCTCAGATACTGCATGACTAAAGTATAGATATGGCGTCCGCATCTCGTGGTCGTGCGGTAGCGTTCTCGCTTCCTACGCCCGGGTTCGCGGGTTCGATTCCCGGCGGGGTCAGGGATTTTCTCTGCCTCGTGATGACTGGGTGTTGTGTGCTGTCCTTAGGTTAGTTAGGTTTAAGTAGTTCTAAGTTCTAGGGGACTGATGACCATAGATGTTAAGTCCCATAGTGCTCAGAATGAATTTTGAATTTTAAATGGCTCTGAGCACTATGGGACTTAACATCTATGGTCATCAGTCCCCTAGAACTTAGAACTACTTAAACCTAACTAACATAAGGACATCACACAACACCCAGCCATCACGAGGCAGAGAAAATCCCTGACCCCGCCGGGAATCGAACCCGGGAACCCGGGCGGTAGTGCTCAGAGCCATTTGAACCATTTTTATAGATATGGCGGTGTCGTGGGTTCAATTGCTTTTACACCCCAACCCCCTCCCCTTTTATTGCTATGTGGTTCTTACCCCCGCCAAAGCGATTCTTTCCAGACAATAAGTGATATGTGTACTAAGTTTGGTAAACTCGCCCGAGTGCTTTAGGAGGAGATGTGGAACATATATACATAAGTATGTTTCAATTAAAAATCGCGCGTCTAAATTTGAATGGAGACGCAAGCTCGTTTGTGGACTACAGAGTCACTGGGCAATAACGGAAATTTTGGAGTGCTGGCGAAAGGGCTATCTGACCGATATACTGACGAGAAGGGTGTGGCTTTGTGCAGGGACAACTATGTACTCTTCGTCGGCGGATGGGAAGAGACTTTGAGACATTTGTGCTTTTGTTTCAGTTCGCACTTACGTTCTTGGCACCGATAAAGAGAGAAACAGAAGTGCTCCACCAAGAAGCGGAGGCGATGGCTGTGGATGCTTTTGTTAAGAAGTTGTATTGGAAAAGTGCTACAGAAATAAAATTTGCATATCCTTTGTTGTTACAGGATACAGTGCACCTCGCTATCTTAAGAGAAAAAGCTAATCATTCCGTTTCGTGATCCTCCCGTGAGTATGATCCCAGTCGCTCTAAAGAGGCAAATTGTATGCGCTGCAAGGGTCCGGTGCATTTAGCTGATGGGTTCCAGACCCTGGTTCCCTTACTGAAACTGTAGAGAGATGTTCCACACCTCCTCCTCTTCTTGTTCTTGCACTCGTTCTTCTTTTTCTTCTTCTTCAATTCCAACGAATGTGTGTTGGCCGGAAGCAAACGAAATTGATGGAAGTGTTGTTTTGTTTCTTCCATGTTCGTCCTAAATCGCATCTTCCAGTGCGGTTAAAATACACTCCTGGAAATGGAAAAAAGAACACATTGACACCGGTGTGTCAGACCCACCATACTTACTCCGGACACTGCGAGAGGGCTGTACAAACAATGATCACACGCACGGCACAGCGGACACACCAGGAACCGCGGTGTTGGCCGTCGAATGGCGCTAGCTGCGCAGCATTTGTGCACCGCCGCCGTCAGTGTCAGCCAGTTTGCCGTGGCATACGGAGCTCCATCGCAGTCTTTAACACTGGTAGCATGCCGCGACAGCATGGACGTGAACCGTATGTGCAGTTGACGGACTTTGAGCGAGGGCGTATAGTGGGCATGCGGGAGGCCGGGTGGACGTACCGCCGAATTGCTCAACACGTGGGGCGTGAGGTCTCCACAGTACATCGATGTTGTCGCCAGTGGTCGGCGGAAGGTGCACGTGCCCGTCGACCTGGGACCGGACCGCAGCGACGCACGGATGCACGCCAAGACCGTAGGATCCTACGCAGTGCCGTAGGGGACCGCACCGCCACTTCCCAGCAAATTAGGGACACTGTTGCTCCTGGGGTATCGGCGAGGACCATTCGCAACCGTCTCCATGAAGCTGGGCTACGGTCCCGCACACCGTTAGGCCGTCTTCCGCTCACGCCCCAACATCGTGCAGCCCGCCTCCAGTGGTGTCGCGACAGGCGTGAATGGAGGGACGAATGGAGACGTGTCGTCTTCAGCGATGAGAGTCGCTTCTGCCTTGGTGCCAATGATGGTCGTATGCGTGTTTGGCGCCGTGCAGGTGAGCGCCACAATCAGGACTGCATACGACCGAGGCACACAGGGCCAACACCCGGCATCATGGTGTGGGGAGCGATCTCCTACACTGGCCGTACACCACTGGTGATCGTCGAGGGGACAGTGAATAGTGCACGGTACATCCAAACCGTCATCGAACCCATCGTTCTACCATTCCTAGACCGGCAAGGGAACTTGCTGTTCCAACAGGACAATGCACGTCCGCATGTTTCCCGTGCCACCCAACGTGCTCTAGAAGGTGTAAGTCAACTACCCTGGCCAGCAAGATCTCCGGATCTGTCCCCCATCGAGCATGTTTGGGACTGGATGAAGCGTCGTCTCACGCGGTCTGCACGTCCAGCACGAACGCTGGTCTAACTGAGGCGCCAGGTGGAAATGGCATGGCAAACCGTTCCACAGGACTACATCCAGCATCTCTACGATCGTCTCCATGGGAGAATAGCAGCCTGCATTGCTGCGAAAGGTGGATATACACTGTACTGGTGCCGACATTGTGCATGCTCTGTTGCCTGTGTCTATGTGCCTGTGGTTCTGTCAGTGTGATCATGTGATGTATCTGACCCCAGGAATGTGTCAATAAAGTTTCCCCTTCCTGGAACAATGAATTCACGGTGTTCTTATTTCAATTTCCAGGAGTGTATAATGCTTGCCACGGCAGGCGCTCAGATGGTATCCTTCTTATGTCGCCATATCATTTTTCTCCGTGGTAGTTCATAATCTCTTCTGTCAGTATCGTTTTAACGTCTAATTGCTGCCTCCGCACTCTGTCCTGCCTCTTCTTTTCTTAGAAGGTAGTTTTCATTACCATACATAAGAGCAGGACTGGCCACCACAATGTGCAGTTCATGTTATCGCTTTTGTCTTCAGAGTTATGCCAACATACCAACTTATAGGACATTTTTTGGGCTATATTTCTGTTTCTTCTGAACTACATACGAATTAGTTTCATATACTGATATATCTGTCATGAGACATCTTCACGAATTTACTTTACTAGTAAGTTTGCAACAACAGCTTTCTACTTCTAATGTCTTACCATGTATCCCACTTTCTTCCCGTTAAAACGTGGAGATATAGTTATTTCCCACTACAGCTTGCTTGAGTTCATCATAACATAATTTCAACCAGTTAGGTTTTCGTCGTCTATGTGCCCCAGGTGTTTCCTTAGCGGTGTCAAAATTTCCTTTGAATTATTCCAGTCCGGTTCTATATCCTCTGGTCTGCGTCTGACATAATTGTCGTCTGATACAGATGTGTGATTCACGATTGTGCTACTAATTGGACTTCAAAAACTGGGCTGTTATTTTCCGGATTTGTTCGTTTTCACCTCAATAACCTTCTAGGAAACTCAATCTCGGACACCAGTAGAAAAGATCAGTATCAGCTTCAATTTCTCCAAACAATCTTGCATCTTGGAAATGTGGTCAAACTCATTTGGTATTGTTTAAACTGTTGGTTTATAAGCTCCCGTCTCCTTGGAGATTATATGGGTTAATTAATGATTATTATGTTACAATCCTCTTGATGTAGTTGACCGTGTATATCGAGACTTAGTTCATTGTTAAATGCAATGGTGTGGTACTAACTGATGGAGACGCATTAAGAACTGGTAAAATTTGATTCATTTCCTTTATCACACTGCAAAAACATAAACACACTGTTATTCAAACTGTGTGCGACTACTATTAAACATTGAGATAAATCCTTCGCAACGCAACCGCCTTTGGCCCACGCAGCCTACACCTTCCACAGCCTCTCAACAGCTGCCTCTGCTTGCGACTCTCTGCGCCACTGGGCATTGTCGCCCTCCAAACAACAACCACTTACAGTGCATGGGGGCTTAATTAAAATAGAATGCAAATAATTTTAATTTTTTGCTTCAGTAGCTGTCTGTTCGGTTACGAAGTCTCGTAACGGTTGGTCCTGACTAGTATTATTACGCTATCTGACTGCATAGAACAACAACAACAAAGAATGAAATGGAAATTTTCATTAACACAATTAATTAATTAAGTCCCCAGCAACTATAAAACCTACGAAACCAAAGCACAAGTGTAACTGTTCTGTGTGTGGAAGTATGACTCAACGTACGAATCTGGCACGGTTCTTCTTCAACAACACAAGAAATTTTAAATATCATTTATACTGAATTAATTAAAGAAAACAGAAATACCATAATTACTCAAGAAAACCAGAATTACACTCTAATAGAAGAACACAAGCCAGATGCTTTGTTGACTGAACCTGTAATGACGCATTATTCAGGACATTGAAATAATGAGAAAGAAAAGAAAAGTAGTTTGTTACCTTAATTTATATTGATGAAAAGCACTCTAGACATTACAATCTCTCCACACCGACTCGCTACTATCACATCTCAACAAGAACTTTTCAGTATCACATCTCAGCAAGCACTGCCTACTAGCTCATCTCAACAAACACTCCTCACTACGACATCTCAGCACTGACTACCACGAGTTCTCCCAAAGCACTGCCCACTACGAGTTCTCAATAATCACTGTCAGTGGAGGCGGCGGAACGATACTCTCTAGCGCGATCTCTGGCGCTGTGGCTCAGTGTAGCCACCTTTCAACAGATACTACACACCAGTACCTCCACAGGTTGTAAATAAATTCTCTTTACTAACTTTGAGGAGAGGTTCCCCACATCAAAAGAAGAAAAAAGTTCTAGTAAATATGAGCAGCTTCGATACCATGAAACACATCTCCTCTATTGAGCAGAAGCAGCTTTCATCAGAAAACATGACGGACCTCCATTCTTCCCTCGAATGAGCTCTCGCTTGATACCTCTGAAGTCGCAGATGGTGGTTGTTTGGTGTCTGTGTAATGCACGCTTCAGGCCGTCTGGCTCGAAAGTAACCGATTTGTAACAGTTCTTTGTACCAGTGTGGAGCCAACAGCTGCTCAAATTGGTGCTGCAGATTCAGTACGATGCGGCAGAGCCATACAAGAAACACGACAGTCTTCGGTCTTCGCTGCCGGTAGTGCCATGTGGCCATCCGAATCCCGGTATTCTTGCGACCGTACATTCTAGTGACCACGGCTGCTTGCGGTCATGTCCATTGACTACATTGCTGCCAAGTCTTTCTGCAATATCGAAAATGGAATATCCAGCTTCTCGTAGCCCTACTACAGGGCCTGATTCAAACACTTTGTGGTGCTGCTGATGACGTCTTTGTCGCCTTAAAGGCATTCTTGACTAACATCAACTCACCACGTCCAGTCTCAAAGGTAACCAATGCTGACGACCGATACAGCGTGTATTTAAAGCAAACCTGATTTACATCATCGTAGAGGCGCTACTAGTGCCACTCTTTTACAAAAGGCTCGAAATCAGAATAGACATCATCTTTCAGCTGTAGAAACACGCCTGCCAACCTTCGCTTCTGTCGCACCAATCCTTCTTGGTGTTGCGATTTTTCTCTGTCAACTAGCCATTACCTTTTCTGTTCCACAGAGTCCTTTCGCGAAATGTACGGTGGCGGCGGTAGATTCGTTCTGCAGTCAGCCTCGACGCCGGTTCTTTAAATTTTCTAAGTAGTGCTCCTCGTCGTCGCCTTCTTTCCACTGAGTCCCATCTGAGTTCCCGAAGTGGCTCCATAATACTAGCACGTTGTTCGAATCTAGCGGTAACAAATTCAGGGGCCCGCCTCTGGATTGCTTGTCTTCCTTCAATCCGACCTCAGGCGGATCCCAAACACTTGAACAGTACTCAATAATGGGTGTAACCAGTTTTCTTTATGCGGTCTCCTTTACAGATGAACCACACTTTCTTAAATTCTCCCTATAAACTGAAGTCGACCATACATTTTCCCTACTACAACCCTTACATGCTAATTCCATTTCAAATTGCTTTGCAATTAAACCTAGATATTTAAATGACGTGACTTATCAAGCAGCACACCACTAATACTGTATTCGAACATTATGGGTTTCTTTTTCCTACTCATCTGTGTTAACTTACATTTTTCTACATTTAAAGCTTTTTTTAGAGCTTTCTACCATTCATCACACCAACTAGAAATTCTGACTAAGTCATCTTACATCCTCCTACAGTCACTCAACTTCGACACCTTACCGCACACCACTGCATCATCAGCAATCAACCGCAGATTGCTGCCTACTCTGTCCGCCATATTATTTATTTATATAGAGAACAACAGGGGTTCTGTCACACTTCGCTGGGGCGCTCCTGTCGATACCCTTGTCTCTGATGAACACTCGGCATCGAGGACAACATATTGAGTACTGTTACTCAAGAAGTCTTCGGGCCACTCAGATACCAGGGAACCTATTACTTGTACTGGTACCTTCGTTAACAGTCGGCAGTGAGACACCGTGTCAAACGCTTTACAGAGACCTAGGAAAGTGGAATCTGCCTGTTCCTCTCCATTCGTGGTTTCCTGGATCTAATGTGAAAAAGGGCAAGTTGAGTTTCACGCGAGTGATGCATTCTAAAACAGTGCTGATAAGTTGATAGACGCTTTTCCCTCTCAAGAAAATTTGTTATATTCGAACTGACAATATGTTCAAGGATTCTGCAACAAAGAACTGTTAAATACATCATATTCGGCTATAGTCTTGCGGGTCCGTTCTTTACCCTTTTACATACAGGAGTCACTTGCTCTTTTTTCCAGTCGCTTCGGACTTTGCACTGGGCGAGACGTTCGGGATAAATGCAAGCTAAGGGTGGGGCAAATGCTGTAGTGTACCCATCTTAAAACAGAACTGTAATTCTATCAGGACATGGTGACTTACTTGTCTGTAAATCTTTGAGTTGTTCACGACATCAGCGAAGCTTGTAACTATGTCTTCCATGCGGGAGTCTATGGGATGGTCAAACGATGATATGTTTGTACGATTGTCATGAGCGAACGATTTCTTAAATGTGAAATTTAAAACTTCAGTTTTTGTTTCTCTATCTTCGACTGACAAGCCAGACTCCTCAACAAGGGACTTTACAGACCCACTTAGCAATTGTACGTAGGGCCAGAATTTTCTCGGGTTTTCGGCAAGATATATTGTTAAGATATGCGGTGGTAATTCTTGTAAGCTTGGCGCATCGATCTTTTTACAAACGCGCAAATTTCAAGTCACTTTTGCCTGTCGTCATTTGCGTGTTCTCTTTTGAAATGGTTCAAATGGCTCTAAGCACTATGGGGCTTAACATCTGAGGTCATCAGTCTCCTAGACTTAGCACTACTTAAACCTAACTAACCTAAGGACATCACACACATCCATGCCCAAGGCAGGATTCGAACCGGCGATCGTAGCAGCAGCGCGGTTCCGGACTGGAGCCCCTAGAACCTCTCGGCCACTTCTCTATTGAACCGAAAGTACTACAGCTTTTGCTTCCTCAGCAATTTTCGAAGTCTTTGTTAGACCAGCGTGGGTCTTTTCCGTCCTTAATCAACTTTTTCTGCACATACATCTCCAGAGTATGATTTACAGTCCGTTTAAATTTTACTGGAACTAAATGTCCATTCATCGACTACGTGGGATGCTAATAACTGTCTATCTGGTATTTATAGCAGAGATACTCCTCTAGATCTCTTGACTGATTTGTTAACTTCAGTAAGCAAAGTCGCTATGATGACATCATGGTCACTGACCAGTGTCTCTATAGTGGTGCCGTCCATTAGATCAGGCCTGTATGTCGCTACGAGGTCTAAAATATATCCATTGCATGTGGGTTTTCGAACTGGCCAATCAAGACAGTTTTCGAAAAACGTGTTCAAAAGAACTTCGCAAAACTGTGTGTCTGAATCTCTCCTACAATGAATCCATAGATGTCCCAGTCTGTACACGATAAGTTAACGTTGCCTCCAGCTAATATTACCTAATCTGGGAATTTCCGCAAAACTGCCCGTAGACTTTCTTTCAATCATTGGAAAGAATATAAAACGTGTTCAGAGCTGCCACAGCATTTCCAGCAAACGCAAGAAATACCTTCATTGTCGATAGACCTCTGATACTTCTGCAGTACACTTGCGAGTGTTCTTCTTCACCCACGCAGCAAGTCCGAGTCGAGGCAGCAACAACAAACTTGACTGTGTAGTTACTTCCTCTACGGAGTGGAGAGGCGCAGCACTGCTCGCTCTGGCGCTCTGCCCTAGCACCTGCGAGAAACTGTGGTCTTGACTCTGAGCAGTTGTTCTTTGGCCTCCCTCTGTTTGTTACACTTATGCCACACAATCAACGCCACCCTGTTTTTCCGCTACTTCCTAGAGTAGGAACAGTTCTATTACCGCTTCTATTTTGAACACAAGATATCGCGCCTCCCTTAGCTAATGTGATTACCAGCTACTCGTCTAGACGCCGGGAAACCTCCCCCCTTGCCCTGCCTGCGCTGCGATTTCATTTGTAATTTATCTGTCAGTATGCAGCACCTAGGCAACTGCCTTGCCGCAGTGGATACACCGGTTCCCATGAGATCACCGAAATTAAGCGCTGTCGGGCGTGGTCGTCACTTGGATGGGTGACCATCCAGGCCACCATGCGCTGTTGCCATTTTTCGGGCTGAATTCAGCCTCGCGATGCCAATTGAGATGCTACGCGACCAAATAGTAGCGGCTTCGGTTAAGAATGCCATCATAACGACCGGGAGAGCGGTGTGCTGACCCCACGCCCCTCCTGTCCGCATCATCCACTGAGGATGACACGGCGGTCGGATGATCCCGGTAGGCCACTCGTGGCCTGAAGGCGGAGTGCTAGAATGCACCGCGATCACCGCGTTCTCCTTCCTAATCATTAAGGCATGCGAGCTTATTTTATCATTGAACACCAGCTTGTACGGCAAAGCTGTGCCAACTTAATCAACTTGAGAAATTGCATTTCTCCTTTTAATTACATGCTTGCCATTCATTTCTTAGAGAAGAGGGAAACTGCTCTTTCTTTCTGCCAAGTAATAATTGTGTATTAAATGTATCTTTCGCCCTCGTAGTAACTGTCACTCTTGATGGGAACAATGGAATGAAAACAACCGATTCAGTTCGTTGTTGCAGACCAGTCGATCATTCTGTTGTAGTTTTAGGTATCGATTGAACTATTAATTCATTCTTTTGACTGAAACCAGTCTCTCAAAGTAACCGAATTTAAAGAGTCGATTGTAGTTTTACCTATAATGAAAGGGAAAAAAAGGGACTCTGGCAATCAAGCCTTGGAGACCACTCGATATACGGCCGACTACAGTGTCACCCTGAGTCGTTCATCATAGGATGCGGTATGGAAGGGCGTGGGATATCACACCGTACTCGTGGCCGTTGTCGATGTTCCGACCTTAGAGCCGCCACCTCTCACTCATTTATGTCCTCAATAAGCATCACGAGATTGAGTGCACTCCGGTCTGTTCCTCTCACCAAGGAAATGTCCCCGACAGTTCCAGGAAGCAAACCCTTGTCCCCCGCATGAGAATCTGTCTCGTTGACCACTTGGATACGCAGGCTGGCAGGTTTGCGTATCAGTAGAAATATTATTCATTCATTTCTTTCGAGTGAAACCAATCTGTGTGAGCAGCCGAATGAACACAGTCGACACAGTACGGCGCATTTTCCCACTACTGAATCATTATTTTAAACTGAACTTTTTGTTAGCACCTATCGTCATTGTTACTGCTGTTCCGGAATTTGTTTTTCATCATCATCATCATCATCATCATCATTTAAGACTGATTATGCCTTTAAATGTTCAGTCATGGAGCATAGTCCCCCTTATAAAATCCCTCCATGATCCCCTATTCAGTGCTAACATTGGTGCCTTTTCTGATGTTAAGCCTATTACTTCAAAACCATTCTTAACCAAATCCAGGTACCTTCTCCTTGGGCTACCCCGACTCCTCCTACCCTCTACTGCTGAACCCATGAGTCTCTTGGGTAATCTTGCTTCTCGCACGCGTGTAACATGACCCCACCATCTAAGCCTGTTCGCCCTGACTGCTACATCTGTAGAGTTCATTCCCAGTTTTTCTTTGACTTCCTCATTGTGGACACCCTCCTGCCATTATTCTCATCTACTAGTTCCTGCAATCATCCTAGCTACTTTCATATCCGTAACCTCAACCTTATTGATAAGGTAACCTGAATCCACCCAGCTTTCGCTCCCATACAACAAAGTTGGTAGAAAGATTGAACGGTGCACAGATAACTTAGTCTTGGTGCTGACTTCCTTCTTGCAGAAGGGAGTAGATCGTAGCTGAGCGCTCACTGCATTAGCCTTGCTACACCTCGCTTCCAGTTCTTTCACTATGTTGCCATCCTGTGAGAATATGCATCCTAAGTACTGTTCTAACTTTGTTCCTCCTATTTGGCACTCAATCCGTTTCTATCTCTTTCCCACTGACATTACTTTCGTTTTGGAGATACTAATCTTCATACTATTCTCCTTACATTTCTGATCTAGGTTTAAAATATAGTTTGCAAACTTTCAATCGAATCTGCCATCACAACTAAGTCATCCGCATATGCGAGACTGCTAATTTTCACATATCTTAACCTCACCCAGCCAGTCCATTGTTTTCAACATATGATCCATAAATAATATGAACAACAGTGGAGACAGGTTGCAGCCTTTTTTTACCCCTGAAACTATTCTGAACCATGAACTCAATTTACCGTCAACTCTAACTGCTGCCTGACTATCTATGTAAAGACCTTTAATTGCTTGCAAAAGTTTGACTCCTATTCCATAATCTCGTAGAACAGATAATAACTTTCTCCTAGGAACCTGGTCATATGCCTTTTCTAGATCTATAAAGCATAGGTACAATTCCCTGTTCCTTGTCATCCAATTTGTTCTCAACTAATACTAGCACTTTCCTTTCAACAATACCTGAGAAGATTTTACCCACAACGCTGATTAAAGAGATACCTCTGTAGTTGTTACAATCTTTTCTGTTTCTATCTTAGAGATTGGTGTGATTACTGCTTTCGTCCAGTCTGATGGAACTTGTCCCGACTCCCACGCCATTTCAATTATCCTGTGTAGCCATTTAAGACCTGACATTCCACTGTATTTGATGAGTTCCGACTTAATTTCATCCACCCCCAGCCGCTTTATTGCACTGCAATCTATTGACTATTTTCTCCACTTCCTCAAATGTGATCCTATTTCTATCATCATTCCTATCCCATTGTACATCGAAATCTGAAACATTACTGATCGTATTTTCACCTACGTTGAGAAACTCTTCAAAATATTTCCTCCATCTGCCCAAGGCATCAACAGGATTCACCAGCAGTTTTCCTGACCTGTTTTTCATAATAAATAAAATTTTTTCGTCGATGTTTATCAATAAGCGTTTGCTTAATAGTGAACTTCCTTTCTGGAACGAAACGCCGCGTAGTGTGGGAATTGAAGAAATCGTATGATTGGATAAAAGGTGATGCTCACGATAAATGGAATACGATACGCAGGGAGGACTCATCAAATTATAGCAACTAAAGAAACTCAAAGAAAATTAAAAAATGATGGTAGACGTTTCTCGCAAAAAAGTACTGTGACTTGTCCGACAAGTCACAGTATTTGCTTAAAAAGCGAGTAATAAAGTCACCAAACATATAAAAAAATGTTGTAACCTATATGCTTTCAGCTCACGTCACCTCAACATCCACCGAAATAGAGATTATCGGTGATGGATGCAAGTCAGCGGAAAGGGAGAGAGCTGTAATATAGTCAAATTTTATAATTGCACCAGTTATTAAACATGGAAACAAAAAAAATTCATATTTAATGCAAAAAAGTGGGAGTAATCTGTGTTTGGGTGAATAAATAAATAAATTTTGAGAATACTCCATGTTTATTCGCCTCTTCTTGAAATGAGACACGTTATTTTGCCTCTAAAAATGATGCCGATCCTAGCCACGGTTCATGTATAACGGAAAAGGCTGACAGAATATGCAAATGATATCACCCTAACCAGGAGACTGAGTCGAAAACTGAGTTGCCGGGTATTCGGTTTTGTATCGAATTGTTCGGTAGTTCAGTCCCGTGTTCGGAACCAAAGCATCATTGGGTCGGTAGTTATGGAATTGCGTTCATAGCACAATTTAGTTTTATGAGTTGATACGAACAGATCCGTATACTAAATAAAACTATCAAACAATTACAAAGTCAAGCTTCTACGTTGAAAAACTCATTTTTCTGGAAAACCTTTTGAAACGGACTAGAAACTCATAACATACAAAAATATACCAGAAGGATAATGGTGGCTCCTTGCAGTAAGGCCTACGTGGAAAGAGTCTTCAGACGCATGAATCATTTATGGTGTGACGCTAGAAATAAACTGAGTGTCGATATGGTAAAAGCGGAATCATGCATTCGGTGTATCCTGAGGTTTGTAACATGCAACGACTTTTAACAAAGAATTATAGGTGCCATAAATTAGTTGAAGGCTCTAACTTTCAATAATAAATGGCTCTGAGCACTATCAGACTCAACTTCTGAGGTCATCAGTCCCCTAGAACTTAGAACTACTTAAACCTAACTAACCTAAGAACACCACACACATCCATGCCCGAGGCAGGATTCGAACCTGTGACCGCAGCGGTCGTGCGGTTCCAGACTGTAGCGCCTAGAACCGCTCGGCCACTCCGGCCGGCAGCAATAATAAATACAATTTTTAATGTTTACTATGTGCTTTATTCTGTTCACCTTCAGCCCTCTGCTCAGCTAATCCTTTCTCGTGTATATGTTGGTCAGTTTTGTCATCTAATGAGGCATCTCTAGTCAAAACATTCATATACCCTCCATAACTGTCACAGACTTCTGTCAGCCGGTTGATTCACATTAAGTGTAAACGTTCAAGTAGCTGACATGGTCGCAGTAGTTTCTTTCGACTGAAAAGACTGACTGAAGGAAAAACAAACCAATCGTCTGGACTATCGGTTGTTAAAACCACTCGGTCGTCACATCTCTAGGCGTCATTACTGCTACAGTGACCCCGCCGCTCCGTCCACTCTCAGCACAAGTTCTGCTACGCCCTTTAGGATGGCGTCTGCTACTTGAACGAATAATGTTATCTACTATCTAGAGGATGGGCAAATGTCCTTAAAATTGTCACAACATACTCTGCCGAAAAAACTAGTAACACCAAGAAGGGGTTTTGCGATATAAACGATAGTTGGTAGGCATGTTTCTACATCCGAAAGATGATGTCTATTCAAATTTCGCGCCAGTCACGTAACAGTGGTGCTATTAGCGCCACTATGAGGATGTAAATCAAGTTTGCTTTAAATACAGAGTGTAACAGTCGTCAGCATTAGTTACCTTTGAGATTGCACGTGTTAAGCTGATGTTAGTCTAGAATGCCTTCAAGGTGATAAAGTCGCCATTATCAACAAACATCTCGTTGAATTTTAAAGAAGTCGTGTAATAGGGCTACGAGGAGTTGCATGTTCTTTCTGAGATATTGCAGAAATACTTAGTAACAATGTAGACGCTGTACGTGACTGCTGGCAGCAGTAGTCAAGACAATGTACGGTCGCTAGAAGACCGGACTCCGGATGGCCATGGGCGCTACCGAGGGGGAAGACTATCGTGTTCGACGTATGGCTCTGGTGCATGGCACTGCATCTGCAACAGCAGTGGTTGGCACCACAGTCACACAACGAACCGTTACAAATCGGTTACTTCAATGACAGCTCCGAGCCAGATGCCCTGTATCGTGCATTCCACTGACCCCAAACCTCCGCCATTTGCGACTTCTGTGGTATCAAGGGACAGCTCACTGGAGGACAGGGTGGAGGTCGGATGTGTTTTATGCTAAAATCTGATTCTCCCTCGGTTCCAGTGACAGCCGTATGTTCGTTAGAAGGAGGCGAGTTGAGGACCTGCAACCGACCTTTTCTAGACACACTGGACCTACACCTGGGTCTGGTGTGCGATTTCGTATGATAGCAGAAGCAGTCTCACGGTTATCCCACGCACACTGATTGCAAAACTGTACGTCAGTGTGGTAAGTCGAACTGTTGCACTGCCATTTATGAACAGCATTCCAGGTGGTTTCTTCCAAGGGGATCACACTTGCCCACACACCGCTGTTGTAATCCAACAAGCTGTACATGCTGTCACCCACTTCCAGCTGCTCCAGTTGCAACATCGAGTGAAAAATTAACTCGACATCCACGGAAAAACATAGGTCCAATAAGAATAACAGATTGTGCAGTGCCATTTCCCCCAAGTTTATTTTCCAGGCTGATTATATGTTTGTAGACTGGCATGCGGTGGCGGCGGTGACGATACACACGTCGACGAGGCATAGTTGCTTCAATGCTGTTGCAGATAGAGCTCACAGCGGAATGGTTCCGCTGGCGTGCACTGCCCGCTTATAGAGGGTGTCCCAGCTATCTTGTCCACCCAAAATATCTCTGGAACAATAACAGCTATTGGAAAACGACTTTCACCGGTATCAATGTAGGGCTGGGGCCCATGAATGTACATTTTTGGAAACATTCTAAAACGAAAGCATATGTGTTTTTTAACACAAACTTATGTTTTTTTTAAATGGACCTCCTATATTTTTTCTTCAGCAATCCATAGCATGACAAAGCACATACACAATGGCGTTGATTGCATCGCAATATTCCCATTACATCCCGAGATATTGAGACGCGAAGTTGACGCTTGAAACACCCGACATGCGCTGCTAGCGCATGTCCTGAGGCTCAGGCGTGAACCCCATGCTGCCCGTAATCGCGATGTGATTGACAAGTAAGTGTCCCTCTTGATAAGTATGGAGGTGTGATTGCACATGTCAATCACATCGCGATTACGGGCAGCATGGGGTTCACGCCTGAGCCTCAGGACGTGCGCTAGCAGCGCAAGTCGGGTGTTTCAAGCGTCAACTTCGCGTCCCAATATCTCGGGATGTAATGGGAATATTGCGATGCAATCAACGCCATTGTGTATGTGCTTTGTCATGCTATGGATTTCTGAAGAAAAAATATAGGAGGTCCATTTAAAAAAACATAAGTTTGTGCTAAAAAACATATATGCTTCGTTTTAGAATGTTTCCAAATATGTACATTCATGGGCCCCAGCCCTACATTGATACCGGTGAAAGTCGTTTTCCAATAGCAGTTATTGTTCCAGAGATATTTTGGGTGGACAAGATAGCTGTTACACCCTGTATAGAGAACGAGTGACCTTGATTAGGTAACACTGGACTAGAATCTTTCGCCGACCGAGATGTCATCGCCTACAAGTCATGGGATTGTGGTATCGACCCGAAGACGCAAAGTAGACCTAGTTTTGTTTATAGTAATATCCCTTTTAGCCTGTATACCCGCTCATGTAGAAAAGTTTCTAATGATGAGAAAATACATGTATGGATGAAAGGACTTGGTGTACTTGCTGAGAATGTAACTGTCCCCAATCGAGCACACATGGAACATCATCGGACAACTCCAGCGCCATCCACAACCAGCATTAACCGTCGCTGTATTGACCGACCAAATGCAACAGGCGTGGAGGTCCATCCCGCAAACTGACATCTGGCACCTGTACAACACAATACATGCATGTTTGCACGCTTGCATTCAACATCCTGGCGGCTACACCGACTATTAATGTAGCAGAATTTCACATCTGAAATGGCTTCTTTCACGCTTAGGTTTCCCTGTGTTCTTGCAATGTTCATCACTCGAATATTTTGCCTAGACAAATGTGTTCTCAAAATTTCATTACCCTACATTAATTACTTTTTGGTGATGCGACATTTTTTCGGTGGGTGCATGTCTTTAAAAGTGTCTGGGCCGGGATGCTAGTCAAGGTACCGCAGCAGACGTGGTCGTCCGACGCTACCTGGCTGGCAGCCACACCGTCAGCAGGGTGTGAGTAAAGCCTCCACTTTGCTGACACAAGGCAGCCGCAGGGCGATCCACGCCAGACGACTCCGCTGAGCCCCCACTGCTTCCAACCCCCCCCCCCCTTCCCCTTCCCTACCCCACGCCATCCCATCAAAGCCGCCTTTGTGAAGTGGCTGCGTCTGCCCAGATATGTCCCGACACTCCAATAACACTCCACTCTACTTTGATTGACGATGTCACTTCACAACTGCAGGCGTTTTCGTCGAATAAAAAAAGTTATTTATTCTTTTTATAATTTCATTATCCTGTCTCTGAAATAGATAATACCACGCTTAAGGGATCTTTTACTCATTTCAATTTCATCTGGGAGCTTACATTTGTAGGCAGACTTTCCTTCACTTTTATCTGAAAATAAGGACATTGCCTCTTGTTTTCTCTTTGCCTCCTTCTTCTCCTGTCGCTGTGACCTTCAAGTGCTAATCGATTTGGTACTCCCTCGCCACTACCGCTCTGTTCAAGACACTTGTTACTCCCCAAGTTTCTTCTCTTGTTGCAGTTATAAACTAGCCACAGTTATACTGGCACCGAGTGTACTAAGCTTCTTTACATGTCTGTGATTAAACACATTTTTCCTAAAAGAAATTATACTCAGTTATGGGCTGCACAATTTTTATTTTATTTGCCGTTGGTCAATTTCGACTTCGTAATCATTGTTAAGCATCGTTCAGATAATCTCTATGCAACATGTCGCAACGGATGTGACATACAAATCATTTCACCAACCCACAAGTAGAACCACTTACAGATATTAACATGATCTATACCAAATAAGAACATAAAGTTTACAATACACGTGGCACAACCGTGTACAGAACATCTTAAGTTTTGTACTTCATTCTGTATGTGAATGTACTGAGAGAATACGTTAATGTTCATGTACGGGATGATGCGGATTCTCAGTGGTTGGATATCAGATACATACGAGTACCCAAGTTATATTGTATGTGGTTCCTCCATGTACAAACTTTCTGTTCCTGTTTGATACAGAGTATGTTAAAGTTTGTGTTTCCCCATGTGGGCCTGTGGACTGATACGTACTAGTATCGCCTGTGATTAAAATTTGACCAATTGCGTTCATGAAGTAAATAATTTAATTGGAATTTATTCGTATGCAGATTCTTAGTTCTTAGGTGAACACTGTCTTTCAAAACAATAGAGTTACCATTATCAACGTCCACGTCATTCCGAATACTTGTTTCTGCAAAAACAGTATCCCTCTGTTTCTTCGTCTTTCAGTACGACCCATTAGTGTTCTTCTTCGAGGCATATCATAAAACTTAATAAGGAAGTCAGAGCTATTCAAAATGAAGACACTGAAAGTTAGGAACTTACTTCAAATTTAATGGTTACATACACACGTGATTTTTTTGTGCACATTTATGTTGGATTTATAGAAGTTTCATAGGCTACCTTCTATAGTTAACATCACAAATCCGAAATCCACATTTCGATGATCACATATTAATGTCAGAAACTTCCAGTTTCAAGGTCACCCCCCTCCACATGCTACCGATGCACCCTGCTCCCAGGGGCAACAGGAAGGCTTAAAAGAGCTGGCGAGCCAAGGACAAATAGGAACCGAGCTTGTCTCCCCCCCCCCCCCCCCCCTCGTTCTCAGCTACCCCTCTCCAGTTTTAAGAATAAATTTTTGCGTGAGTACCCCCTCAAACGAGGTCTGTTCTTCATAGTGAAAGAATGAAGTACCAGCAGGGACCACCCAGCACCATCAGGCAAAGTAAGAAGAAGAATAATACTGTTAGATTTGAAAGGAAGTATATAGTAATAATATTATAATTATTAATACAGTTATTAATTAATTTTTTCCATTGTAACTAAGTTTTTCCATTTTTTCCAGCAGTCCAGTGCACTCCTTATTCGGTAGTAATGGAGCTCTTGGATGAAAATACACACTTACTACTGCCTGTGCTGCCGCAGCAGTTCGCCTTCTATCTTACCAATTTATCGCACCTCGCGCTATTCGATTAAAGTGTACCGCTACAGCCACATCAGCAACCGCTGTCGATGGACTATCACAGCTTACTGACCCGCAGGCAAGTTCTTAAGATTACTATTGTTCGCCAACTGTTATAACGTGACAACCAATGCTTCAGAAGGTGTAAAGTTTCGTCTATTACCAGACTGTGACACTCATGTGGTAATAGAAGTGGAAAAGGCAAAATGTATTAGTGCTAATGTTTTTTATTCATGGTATAGTGGGACTATCTTTGTAGCATTACGGGATGTATAAAGAATAGGATGATGATCGAATGTTACCCATCACATACTACTATAGACATTTAAATATTAGGACACAAGGTCCCTGTATTAGATACGTTTGGCGAGGCAGACCTAGAAATAACTTCGTGTGATACGAACATATATCTAAAACATTCAAGTGTTTTGAATTTAGATGATCAGTATTGTGAATTATCAGTTGCCACAGATAGATTGCGCCACTGACACTAGTATAAAAGTGGTGCATACTATTAACTTGTTGAGTACTTCCACAACAGTGTAAGTATGGACGATGTGGATCAATTTGCTTTATTATAATTCCAGTCTTGGTTCACAATGTTTTTTGTGATCAGGTTATTAATTTCGGCCGCAGATGGCGACCTCGAGGCACTGGGTCAATGCCTGTATTCCTCCAGTACCAGAGGGTGTAAGAGTAGAATCTGTCAAGTTACTAAGCACATGGAGGGCCGAATTCAAGCATTACAGAAGGCTGCTTCTTGCAAAATACTGAGCTCCCACAACGCAATGACATTTGTGTATATAAAGCAATAAAATCGCAATGAATTTCATGGAAAATCTTCCTGTTTCTTTTTTTTATTGCCCCCCCCCCCAATCTCTTATCCAACTACCCATAATTTAAAATGTGCCATTTCCTCTCCCCTTTGCCTTTGGAGCAATAAGAATCAAGCTCCACCAAGGCGAGCCAAAGGTTGCGTTTCATTGGCAGGACACTTAGAAGATGCAACAAGTCCACTAAAGAGACAGCTCCCGAGCCGGCACAGTGCGACAGCATACTTGGTAGCTATGGGACGGCCATCGACTTGTGTCAACAACTTCAATGTAAGACGAGGACCCACAGTCCAATATACTTTTAATTCTGTTTTACTCTATAGACTTCCCAACTATTTGTGATGGTATTTTGTCCTTTTAGTCCGTTGAATTTCATGACATAGCCTTTACAACCTGATGATGAGAGCATTGTCTCTTGAAACGCGTTGTTAAAATATACGTATAAGAATCGCGGCTGAATGCTAACAGTGATAACCTGATAACCATTTATAACCCAATCTATTTCTTTTTTTCAGTGTGAAAGTTACTCAGTTAGTTGGAGAATGTCAAATGCACTGCCCGTAGGTACCGAATACACTATTTCCATGCTTTCATCAGCAGACTGTAATGCGTGGTTATTGTCTCTTACATAGTTTTTTTTATCTCGAATTACTAGTATAAGTGTGCACCCTAAAACGTGTGAAATCACGTGCTGTCTGCACAATATAGTAGTCTTTGCAAGACTCGCATTTTTTGTTATAGCTGTTACTCTTTCTTGTCAGACTTCCGTGGAAAAAGGAGTCCAACTTTTTCCCAGTGCGGAAGCGTACCATAAAATTTTCTTTTTAAATGCATTTGTATTCTTGTAATGGTACAGGACATAGTACGTCAACGATACATATTTCTATTTTTCTTCTTTTTGAGCATTGTACGGCTTTCTTGTGGTTCTTACCGAAAGAACAGAAGGGAAAAACTTACGTATATTTCTTGCTTTATATGCGTTGGCCTGAGCAAGCTAGATAATACTGTAATACTGGGCTCACGCTTACGTATATCGCGGGTAAGATTTAATTTATGCAGTGTTTGTAGCACAACACGAAAATAAGAGTACTTACGAGTCAAGGGGTGGTAGAAATCTTGGGTAATGATACCACCAGTTTGCAAGTTGGTTGGGACAGACAGCCGCAACAGCTGATTTGCTAATTTGATACCTGTCTTCTTAGTTGATAAGTCAAGACAATCAACAATCAATTTATTTTCAGTCTGATAGGTGTAGTTTGTACATGGATGCAAATTCATCAAAGTGTTAACAAACCTGTGGCTTTCATCTTCATCACCTTTAAATAAAACGATAATATCGTCCATACATCTACGACCTATGGTAATTTTTGAGAAATTTCAGCATGAGAATATTTGTGGGAATTTATAATCGTGTTTGCCAGTGTGCCAACAAGGCCTTTTATTTATGATTCAGCTTCTCATTAAAGGTAAAATAATTAAAATAAATGAAAAACTAGACCAATTCCATGAATTGCACTAATGCCCCTAGTTCAATATTTTGAAATTTTTTCATATGTCACGAATGACCTCAATGGTCTCAGGTATCGGTATGTTAATATATATGTTTATGACGTCAAATGAAAAAAAAAATTACCTCGATCTGGTATCTTAATATCTTCTACGATAGAGAGGCCGTAAATATTTTAGATGCTGTAATCGCTACTGAATATATATTACTCATTAAGCATGCTGTCGCGCAATTTATTAAACTGTACAATTTATTCAATTCTTGCTGGCGTGTGTCTTCGGCTCTCTTGTACTGTAATTTCACTCTGCCTCTGTCTTTCTCAATTCATCCGAATTAACCCTGTAATATCAAAGCTTCTTTCGAATATATTTCAACGTGTGCCACCACCTCTTGTCACCCATACGACTGGCATATACCTTCATCCTTCTTGGGGCGGTGGAGTGTGTGGGGGGGGGGGGGGGGGCGTTTCTAGCCCAAACCGCTATATGTGCAGACACTTCTTTCAGTGTATTTATAACTTTCAGTCTCCCCTGTCAGTCACCTCTTCTAACCCTGGCGACGTCTCATTCAACAAATAAAAATTAATAGAAAATGTACAGCCCATACTGCTTTCTCAAACAGTCTTATAGTTATATATATATATCTCAGCTACTTAAATATTAGTAATAAACAGATTTTTCGAAATTTTGACGACAGTGACTACGCTCCTCTGCTTTAGACATCGAAGAGTAACTAACGCTCATAACAACGCAGTACCGAATCATGTGGTGCGACAAACACGGATCACTCTCTCTCATCTCTCATAATCTTTTATAAAAAATTCTACTGGTAATTATGTGTGAATTATTCGATTATCTCAAGCCCCAATGAATGCCGTTGCCTCCAGGGGATCAAAAGGGGGCCGCAACATAAAGGACATCCAAAGAAGAGCTGCGCGTTTCGTCACAGGGTTATTTGGTGGGCGTGATAGCGTTACGGAGATGTTTAGCAAACTCAAGTGGCAGACTCTGCAAGAGAGGCGCTCTGCATCGCGGTGTAGCTTGCTGTCCAGGTTTCGAGAGGGTGCGTTTCTGTGTGAGGTATCGAATATATTTCTTCCCCATACCTATACCTCCCGAGGAGACCACGAATGTAAAATTAGAGATTCGAGCGCTCACTGAGGCTTTCCGGCAGCCGTTCTTCCCGCGAACCATACGTGACTGGAACAGGAAAGGGAGGTAATGACAGTGGCACGTAAAGTGCCCTCCACCACACACCGTTGGGTGGCTTGCGGAATATAAATGTAGATGTAGATGTAGATGTAGATGTATAACTAAGGCTTCTAACATACCAAGTAAACGGGTACTGAATATCCAGTACATATATTTACTGTTTGGGTTATCGTATACAGACCATCACCCACTGTTTGGTTCAAGTGCAATGCAAGTGTACAGCTGGTGAAGTGCTGATGCATTACAATTGAGCTGGGAGAAAAATATCCCAAATGAACGTGAAATGTGAACCCCTTTCCATTTGCTGTAAGAGTTTTTGAATCCTTATAGCGTGAAATTTATCTGGTTTTTCGAAAAGAGGCAAATTCTCACAGGTTACTGTCTCCTATTCTTCTGAGTTTTCGGTTAATTAATTTCCTGTCATCAGATTAACGAATGTGAAATTACCACGCCTAACTCATCAACCATTTTATTCAGTTTAGGTCGTTAGCTACGGCTTTCTCTTCACCAGCTGGAAGACGGTTTGTCGGACATTACCACGCCGTGTGGCGAGTGATTTCGAAACACCTATTTCACAGAACTCTAGAAACCACATTACTGTAAAAAGAAAGGTGAGGGGACACTACACAGGAAATAAATTTAGTTTTGATTAAACAACTAAAAGTTGTCTAATTGCAGTTGATTTTTTAGTCGAGGCCTACGTATTTAGCCGTTCGAAAATGTTTAATATGTTGTGACAAATAATTCTGTGCCACTGAATCATAAGGACTGTTTAAGTTTTTTCTCTTTTTTGAATCTGTGTCAGTTACATTCCTTAAAATTGCCCTTGCTAAAAAAGTAATTTCCGTTTACGTGCAGTGGAAAAGAACTTATTTGATGGAGGAGTAAAGGAAGAAAATAAACGCAGAGTTAATGCCCCCAGTCAATTTCTACCTGAGTGAAACCGGGGCTCAAGTTCCACCCGAGAAAAGTAGTTTTCCAAGTCAGGATAAAGTACGCCAAATGCTTTCGTTGCACAGTTGCTCCTTTCCATTCCTGCTTCGAAGATACCGTAGAACCGCTGGCATTCTGCAGAAAACGTTCCAAAGACTTTGCGGATACAACAACTGAAATCAAATGAAGTTTTATCTCAGTTATATGGCGTTTAGATATAAGTCATTTACTCTTTGTTTCCTCCGCCCTCTATTATTCTGCAGTCACTGAGATCAGACGCTTTAGCGCAAGCTGAAGTTGTCGACGAGATGTGGTAGAAGTCATCTATAGGTTGAGTGAAACTAAAGAACTGAAGATTTACGACTAAAAGGCAGCCTGTTTTCTCGCAGGACGCAGTCTTAACAACAACATAAGTCGTATAGCGTAAAGAAGTGCACACGTGCTGATTGGATAGCCATTGCAAATGAAGTATACGAAGGGATGCCCAATTGAAGCAGAACTTATTTTTTTAACTTATTTATTAACATTTGTAAGCTCAAACGTTCAGACCTCTTCAAAGTGCTCTCCACTTTCATTAATACACTTGTCAAGCTTTTATTTCTTTTTTCAAAACATTGTTTAAATTCATCTTCTGTCGTGCTTGACAGCGCCCCCATAGTTTTTGTCCCCACCCCAGCAACATCAGCAAAATGATTTCCTTTTCTGTCTCTTTTCATTGTAGGAAACAAAAAAAGTCGCACGGGGAAAGGTCGGGTATGGAGGATAAGGAACACGGGTCATACCATTTTTGCTCACGAACTGTCGCACAAACAAGGCTTTGTCAGCAGCGGCGTTGTCGTGATAGAAAAAACCAGTCCCCCTATTGCACAAATCAGGCCTCCTCCAACGCACACAATTGTGCAGTCTTTTCAAAACTTCCAAACAGAAAGCTTGTCTAACTGACTGAACCTGCGGAACAAACTGAATGGAAGGCTCCAATCACATCGAAAAAGCAAATCAGTATTGTTTTAATATTTGATTTCACGCGATGCGCTTTCTTAGGTCAAGGCGAACTTATAGTCTTCCACTGGCTTGCTTATTGCTTTGGTTTAATGTCGTAAGCATAGCACCAAGTTTTGTCACCTGTATTGAAAAAAAGATTGGATCATTTCTGGACTCTTCTTTCAAAGCACAACATGCTTCCGCGCGACCATGTTTCTATAGAGCGGTCAGCAATCGTGACACGAATTTGGCAGCCAGCTTTTTTATTCTCAAATCTTCTGTCACAGTTCACTGCACCGAACTCCAAGTCACATCCGACAGCTCCACATTTTCTTTAATGTATGAAGGTGGTATCTGTTCTTTCGGACGTGTGAGGACAGACCTTTAGCTACTTACACGAGTTGATAAATATCAACGGGGACAGTTGAAACTGTGTGCCCCGCCCAGCACTCGAACCCCGGATCTCCTGCTTACATGGCAGACGCTCTATCTGACTGAGCCACCGGGGACACAGAGGATAGTGCGACTGCAGGGTCTTATCTCTGGCACGCTCCCCGTGAGACCCACATTCCCAACTTACGAAAATGGTTCAAATGGCTCTAAGCACTAAGGGACTTAACATCTGAGGTCATCAGTCCCCTAGACTTAGAACTACTTAAACCTAACTAATCTAGGGACATCACACACATCCATGCCCGAAGCAGGACTAGAACCTGCGACCGTAGCTGCAGCGCGGTTCGGAACTGAAGCGCCTAGAACCGCTCGGCCGTCTCCCAACTTGCAGTCCACACACTACATTTATTGTGCCCCTGCCCACCATATTCATTACTCGCAGCAGTCAATCTACCGATTCCCGTAAGAGTTCGGGCAATATGAGTACGTCTGCACTGAAGAAGATCATTGGCCGGTTAGCCTTATCTATATGAAGATGGTATCTGTTTTTTCGGACGCGTGTGGACAATAAGTTGGGAACGTGTGTCTCACGGGGAGCGTGCCAGAGATAAGTCCCTGCAGACGCATTACCCTCTGTGTGCTCGGTGGCTCCGACGGATGCCGGCACGGTAGGTCAGCGTGTTCGGGCAGAGGGTTAGCTAAATGAATAGGTCAACGAAGAACCTAAACGGGTGTCATCAGACATGCGCTCCGAATAAATTCAACCAGCAATACAGAACAAATTGAGACCAATAAAAAAATGGGGATAGAGCGTCTGCCATATAAGCAGGAGATCCCGGGTTCGAATCTCGGTCGGGGTACATACTTTCAACTGTCGCCGTTGATATTTATCAACGCCTGTACGCTGCTAAAGGTCTGGATCTCATTGTAATTTCATTTCTTCGATGGTCCGTCGTCGATCTTGGTTGATGACTGCCCGTATGTTTACAACATTTTCGTGTTTTCGGGCCATGGAAGGACGAGGTTGTTCATCAATTCACATTTCACCTTTTTGAAACAGGGAAACCACCCAAACATTTGATTCTTTCCGTAGCATTGTCCTAGTCGGCTGTTTTTAATATTTCAAGGTTTCCGTTCCACTTTTTCCAAGCAAAAAGCAGAATTTCACTGCCGCACGTTATTCACGACAATCAGCCATTGGAAAAATGACAGTCAGACAGCACAGTTGTCATTATAAACTCTAGTGTAGACTTGCCCTTCTTCAGCGACGGTTCACGACTTACTGACTCTGGAATGTTCGCTCTATGCGCTCCTAGCGGCAAAACGTGGTACTACAGGCAAAAAATTAGTTCGTTTTCTTTTGGGTATCTTCTCGCAAATAATAACACTATAAGACACAAATATTAATGTTCCAATGCATTATTTAACGAATGTAGGGCCATGTTGGTTTATACACAAGTATTATTTGGTTTCTGTATTATTTCTCCAGCTCAATAGTGGAATGATTCGAGAAATTTACGTTGATAATTTTAGAAAAGGACGAATAAAAGAAAAGGCAAGTAAAGACTAAGACCATGAGCAGGCATGACGTTCTTACAAGGAAGATTGGAGTAATCTTTCATTACGTTATACTGGATGCACCTGAAATGCAGAACAATTTCGGAAGATTCGTCAGGAATGTTTCCTGAATAATTTATTGCGAGGGAGCTGTAGTCTCCTTTGGCTCGTTACAGAGTGCAAGTGTAGCTATGATTTACTCTATATGTGGCTGTAGCGAAAAGGCCAGGAAACAGCAAAATTTACATCATAAAACACAGAGATATTTGTTTCGTAAACAAAAACCGCCTATTCTTGCTCCACTGTATTTTATTTTTCCCAGACGTATTTCACATTTTTTACTTTAAGGCATTATCTGTGGGATTTAGAACGATACAGTTTTGTTTTGACATGTGTTCTTTGTAGATTATAAAACAGTTCACGTCTTTTTTATGTAAAAAAGGGAGTAGTTACAGTTCTTCGCGTTTGTGATTGGCATCTGCGTTTCCTCACAGCTGGTCACATGTAGGAGGTCGGTCTATTTACGAAGCATATGCATATTTTTATGTTCCCAACTTTTTTCTTCTCATTTTTCATCGTGTTTGCCCTAATGAAGAGATGAAAAGTGGGAAGAAAAACGCGAACAGAAAAATATGCTGATGTTTCGTAAATAGAGCTGTAGGGCGACCTTCAGCATGTGACCAGATGAGAGGAAACGCAGATGCCAGCCAGAAACGCGAACTCTAAGTGCTCACTTATTTGCACAAAAAATTAGGCGTGGACTGTTTTATAATCTACAACTAATACATATCAAAGCGAAGCTGCATTATTGTATATCCCACTGACGATGCCTTGAAGTGAAAAGGGTGAGACGCGCCTAGGAGAAATAAAATACAGTGCAGCAAAAACAGCCGTTTTTATTTATAAAACAAATATTTCTGTCTTTTCAGAGCAGGTTGGCTACGCAAACAAAGTCGTCAAAACTCAGAGAAATGCAACAACTCTCAACGGATGCAGAAGGACTGTGACCGTGGAAGAGTAGCTCATCATATCATCGTCGTGCCGCTGTTGCATTGGAGACACTGAACCCATATATGACGTGCAAATCGGCCAACTCTTGATTAGTAAAACTACGCATACCGCTGTTTATCACTTTTAACGTTCAACTAACACTGCCGGAAGAAAGCAAACCCAAGACAGGACCGGGCAGTGCTGAATGCTTGCTGGAGGGCAGAGACAGAAGTGGGCATTACTGTCGTCTGTAGAAAGTACCGTTAGTAAATGGAACAAGTTTGTTTCGAAACAAGACACAAAGCGCGTACTGCGGACATTTTCGCTGATGTGCAGGTATTTTAAGTGCAATACAGTTATAAGGCTACTTGGAAAAAATGCAATTACTGTGTAACGGATCACCGGAGATGGTGGGTCTCTTGTATCAAAATTTTGTTGTTGATGTTGTGGTCTTCAGTCCTGAGACTGGTTTGATGCAGCTCTCCATGCTACCCTATCCTGTGCAAGCTTCTTCATCTCCCAGTACTTACTGCAACCTACATCCTTCCGAATCTGCTTAGCGTATTCATCTCTTGGTCTCCCTCTACGATTTTTACCCTCCACGCTGCCCTCCAATGCTAAATTTGTGATCCCCTGATGCCTCAGAACATGTCCTACTAGTCAAGTTGTGCCACAAACTCCTCTTCTCCCCAGTTCTAATCTTCAGCATTCTTCTGTAGCACCACATTTCCAAAGCTTCTATTCACTTCTTGTCCAAACTATTTATCGTTAATGTTTCACTTCCATACAGGGCTGCACTCCATACATATACTTTCAGAAACAACTTCGTGACACTTAAATCTATACTCGATGTTAACAAATTTCTCTTCTTCAGAAACGCTTTCCTTGCTATTGCCAGTCTACATTTTATATCCTCTCTACTTCGACTATCATCAGTTATTTTGCTTCCCAAATAGCAAAACTCCTTTACTACTTCAAGTGTCGCATTTCTTAATCTAATTCCCTTAGCATCACCCGACTTAATTCGACTACATTCCATTATCCTCGTTTTGCTTTTGTTGATGTTCATCTTATATCCTCCTTTCAAGACACTATCCATTCCGTTCAACTGCTCTTCCAAGTCCTTTGCTGTCGCTGACAGAATTACAATGTCATCGGCGAACCTCAAAGTTTTTATTTCTTCTCCATGGATTTTAATACCTACTCGGATTTTTTTTTGTTTCCTTTACTGCTTGGTCAATATACAGATTGAATAGCATCGGGGAGAGGCTACAACCCTGTCTGACTCCCTTTCCAACCACTGCTTCCCTTTAATGCCGCTCGACTCTTATAACTGCTATCTGGTTTCTGTACAAATTGTAACTAGCCTTTCGCTCCTTGTATTTTACCCCTGCACCTTTAGAATTTGAAAGAGAGTATTCCAGTCAACATTGTCAAAAGCTTTCTCTAAGTCTACAAATGCTAGAAACGTAGGTTTGCCTTTCCTTAATCTTTCTTCTAACATAAGTTGTAAGGTCAGTATTGCCTCACGTGTTTATATATTTCTACGGAATCCAAACCGATCTTCCCCGAGGTCGGCTTCTACTAGTTTTTCCATATCAAAATACCCAGAAAATATCTCTAAAAAACATTTCAAATCTTTTTGTTGGCGCTTGGGTTGACCTTTTTATATTATTCTGTTGCAGGGTCATAAAATAACAGTATAGTACAAGTAGACTTAAAAAGTGTCGCTGAAGGTGCTCTTCATTTTCTTTTGTAGTCAATATGGTCCCGTATTTAGTATGGCCCCGTCTGCAGCTGATTTTTCATACACAGTAAAAATAAAAAAATAAAAAGGGTTTGTTGTTACTGGATTGGTTTCTGTTTTTAGCTCCTTAGGGTAAGTTAGTACAAGAGCCCAGTAAGATGAAGCACAAGAGGCTGTACTGTTTTAAAATAAACCTCATGTGAGAGATCTTCCTATTATAAAGAATCAGCCATTATTTCATGTAAGCATTACTGTCCGGAGAAGTTGAATATACGGCTATATTCCGAAACAAGCATTGCTTTCTTGGAACCTCTGAAAGCAAAATATCTCTCGACAAACAGAGTTCAGTATTATCACAGTTAAATCATCTGCAAACTTACTGCCAATATGACAGTTGTTTCCCGTGTAAGACGGTGTTTTATTTCCTAAGGAAATTTTAAAAAAAACTTCTTTTACTGAGTGATAAGGCCGCAAATATTTTGTGCATCCATGGTCAAAGAACATCTAAATACAAGTTAGACTAAGGGAGCGCAGGAACATTTTGTTTGAGGTTTTCTATAGAAGCGGAGAATGAATCAATAAAAACTCTGTATGTCTGGAGATACCACAATTACAAGACAAACTGGTAGCTTCACACTGCAAAGATTCCCTGCTGATCTTTAATATAAAAAGGACCTGAATGTGACGGAGAGAACGTGTTTCGGAATTCCCTAGCATACCGGAATGTCTTAGGTCGCATTCATAACATGGAGGTCCATGCAGAACCTCGTTGCCAGACATCAGTTATTTATTCTACATGATGACGATGATGGCGGCGACATAGGTGCAAAATCACTGAACTTCACTGTTACCAAATCCGCCGAGAAAATTTTGGCAGACCAAATTTTCCAGACTTGTCGAAAATTGTAAACTGCCGAAATTTTCTTTGTTTTAATTCTACGTGTGCGTGCGTATATGAATTTGAGTGTGTGTGTGTGTGTGAAGCAAAATACAATGAAAAGTAAAAAGTAACAAAAAGTGCCTGAAACACTGCGTTAAAAAAATATACTTGCGTGACGTTTTTAGCAAACATTGTATGAGCCACGCTTTCTGAAAACATTAAAATTTTACTGGCTTCGAAAAGAGCTCGTTAATTTTATAACATTTTTAAACTCTCTCGGCATTTATATCTATATTTACGTCCATATGCCGCATACCACAGTTCGAAGTGTGGTAGGAGATGGAAAGTGTACCAAAACTATTTTCCATTCTTTTTTATTCCATGTGGGAATGGTCTGTGATAAGAAAGACTTCCAACGTCGCTATGAGTAAGCCAAAAATCTCAATTTCCCTCGCGGTTTTTACGCGAAGCGTAAAATAAGAGAACGTTACATTTTCTTAATGAGTAATACAGACTAAATCACTTTTCTATTCAGATTTTGTTATCAGTTTCGGCCGAAATAGGCTATCTTCAAATCCGAAACGATGCAGTGCTAATATCAGCGTCTGCTGGTACACATCGTTAGGAAATGAACCATAACAACACAGAAAGTACATAACGTAAGCCGGCCGCTGGTGGCCGAGCGGTTCTGGGCGCTTCAGTCTGGAACCGCGCGACCGCTACGGTCGCAGGTTCGAATCCTGCCCCGAGCATGGATGTGTGTGATGTCCTTAGGTTAGTTAGGTTTAAGTAGTTCTAAGTTCTAGGGGACTGATGACCTGAGATGTTAAGTCCTATAGTGCTCAGAGCCATTTGAACATAACGTAAGTGACAACTATAAACACGGACTGATAGGTTAGAAATAATACAGAATCAGGAAGGTACGCTTGCAGTGTGGTACATTATAAAAGCATATAAAAAGTTATAGTTGCACAAAACGTTACAGTTGCATAAAAAACCTTCAATCGGCAGTCAAGTATGAACGTAAATTTTAGGTTACAGGAGTTAGCAAAAGATGGTATAGAATTTTATTTGTTAAAAGTCGACTGTGGTGGCTCTGGTAGATGGTGCAGAGGCAGTTTGTTGTACTTTCCAACATCCTGGACACGACGCTGACAGCCGGAAGCGAGTTTGCGGGCTGCACCCTAGCTTCGGTGCCGGAGGTTGGTGGATCCTGACGCCGGAAGGGTACGAGGGGATGCAGCGGATGTTTACAAGTTGCCATCAGACGCGGGAAGTGTCACGTCACTGCGTCCTCTGTCACCAATCATGTCACCATTACGCTTTTTATAAATAATTAGTGGCATATTTATTACAAAATTCTCAAATTTCAGGCACGTAAAAATCAACGTAATGGTTGTCGAAGGTTTACCGGTACTTAGGGCAGAAAAGGTGGTCATTTAAGAACCTCTTACCTGAGCAATTGCTCAAACACTAACGGTGAAAATTCAAACAAATCAGCCTGCGCAGAACATCTTAAAATCTCATTCTCCTCCAGCTCTACTGAAAATGCTAATTTCGTATATGATTGACAAGGGCCACAAAATGAACCTCTTGGAAGAACTCGAAAAAAAAAAAAAAATTACCAGCGGAAAAATCCACCTATATGAGCACAGAAAAAGCGAATACGTCCATGTTTATTTAAAAGACTAAATGAAAATTGGGGTACCAGCTGCTTCATTCTACCTTCCTGAGCACATTTAAAATTTTTCGCAAAAATTATGGCATGCGAACACAATCGCGCTTCTTTTAATATGCAGGTCACCTTAAACTCGCACAAGCTCCCCTAACTGTTACTCGCTCACATCGACTAGCCCATCGTTATAAGCTGCTCATATCCGTCTATTCCCAGTTGCCCTTTCTCAGTCACTCATTCAGCCCAAGTCGTTGTCATTTTCTCTTTGTGTGTCTCTCTGTCATTGTCTCCTGCGTCACAGCCACGTCCTCTTTCATTCTGTCCTACTACTACAGCATCCTCTCTCTGTCACCGACTTCATCTTGCTCTCTGCTGATATCTCGTTCTTTCCTTTCTACAGCTGCTGTCTCTTCTCTCTACCCCTATCTCTCTCTTCTTCGTTGTCATTGTCATTTACCCTGTCTCATTATCACTGACTCTCAACCATTTCCACTGTCTCTTTCTTCTTTCTCTTTATCTTTCTCTTTATTCCTCTCCCCTGGCACTGTCTCCATCAGTCTTTTTCTAGCACTGTTCTGTCACTGTCAACTACGTTCTACTGCCACAGTGTCCCTCTCTTTCTCTCTGACTGCCATTGTCTCTTCGTTCTGTCTATAACACAACCATTATTTATTTATTACTTTTCCGTCTCCTTGTCACTGCCGCTGGCTTTTACTTTCTCAGCATAAAAAAGAGCGAATGTGTTCGCATACCAAAATTTTTGGGAAAATTTTTGAAGGTGCTGAGAAAGGTAGAATGAGGTAGCTGGTCCCCCACTTTTCGCTAAGAGTCTCTTAAGTAAACAGGAACATATTCGCAAATTTTGTGCCCCGATAGGTACATTTTTCTGCCGGTTCCCCTCTTTTTCCCTGCACCAGCAGGGCATGCAACACATAAAAGAAATGTGTTGAACAGTAAAATTTAGATAGTTTACTTATGTGAAATTTAAATAACGAAAAACTGATTTTACACCTCTGACCAGATTTTACGAGCAAAAATGTTTTGCATGTGCTTAAGTACTACAACATGGGGTTCTTAGATGATAACGCACGCATTTTGTAACATGTTTTCCCTTGCTGCGTCACTTTATGAACTTCATTTCGCCTCACACCGGATTTTACGTGTACGAGTAGGGTAACTTTGAATCTCTGAATCTCGTAAACGGGTAAAGATATGAAGAAAATTTTCAATGTTGTTCGAGATCGGGATCTTAAGAATACTTCTTAGAAGTTACAGTCATTCTCCGAGCACAGCCGCCTTGGAATCCGCGGCTAGGTTTTGATCGCAAAAAAACAAGTTTTTTTTTTATTTCACATGTAGAAGTAGCGTTACTCTGAAACCGTGTATCTTGGAAACAGATAAATATATCAAGAAAATTTTCAGGATTGTTCGAGATCAGGATCTTAGTAAGATATCACAAAAATTTCAGCCATTCACAGTGCATGGCCGTCTTGGAGTCCTCGGCTGCGTTTTGGTCCGCTAGTGACGGCGAAAATGCAGTAAAAAAACCTTTTTGTGATTTTTCCGAAGATCCGCCCCTGAACTAACGCTGCTTCACTAAGTCCTATCAAGTCTACCGTTGTTGTTGTTGTTGTGGTCTTCAGTCCTGAGACTGGTTTGATGCAGCTCTCCATGCTACTCTATCCTGCACAAGCCTCTTCATCTCCCAGTACCTACTGCAGCCTACATCCTTCTGAATCTGCTTAGTGTATTCATCTCTTGCTCTCTCTCTACGATTTTTACCCTCCACGCTGCCCTCCAGTACTAAATTGGTGATCCCTTGATGCCTCAGAACATGTCCTACCAACCGATCCCTTCTTCTAGTCAAGTTGTGCCACAAACTCCTCTTCTCCCAATTCTATTCAATACCTCCTCATTAGTTATGTGATCTACCCATCTTATCTTCAGCATTCTTCTGTAGCACCACATTTCAAAAGCTTCTATTCTCTTCTTGTCTAAACTATTTATCGTCCATGTTTCACTTCCATACATGGCTACACTCCATACAAATACTTTCAGAAACGTCTTCCTGACACTTAAATCTATACTCGATGTTAACAAATTTCTCTTCTTCAGAAACGCTTTCCTTGCCATTGCCAGTCTACATTTTATATCCTCTCTACTTCGACCATCGTCAGTTATTTTGCTACCCAAATAGCAAAACTCCTTTACTACTTTAAGTGTCTCATTTCCTGATCTAATTCCCTTTGCATCTCCCGACTTAATTCGACTACATTCCATTATCCTCGTTTTGCTTTTGTTGATGTTCATCTTATACCCTCCTTTCAAGACACTATCCAATCCGTTCAACTGCTCTTCCAAGTCCCTTGCTGTCTCTGACAGAATTACAAAGTCATCGGCGAACCTAAAAGTTTTTATTTCTTCTCCATGGATTTTAATACCTACTCCGAACTTTTCTTTTGTTTCCTTTACTGCTTGCTCAATATACAGATTGAATAGCATCGGGGAGAGGCTACAACCCTGTCTCACTCCCTTCCCAACTACTGCTTCCCTTTCGTGCCCCTCGACTCTTATAACTGCCATCTGGTTTCTGTACAAATTGTAAATAGCCTTTCGCTCCCTGTATTTTACCCCTGCCACCTTTAGAATTTGAAAGAGAGTATTCCAGTCAACATTGTCAAAAGCATTCTCTAAGTCTACAAATGCTAGAAAAGTAGGTTTGCCTTTCCTTAATCTTTCTTCTAAGATAAGTCGTAGGGTCAGTATTGCCTCTAAGTCCACCGTATACCACATCAAATGTAAAAAGAACCAACCGATGAGCTCCATTTGCCTAAGCAAGAGGTAGTATGTAGTAATCATACTTTGAACCTGTAAGGTAGGACTGTGACACTAAGACGATCCTTCTGTTCGGTATACAAATGGTTTCCAGCCGAAGAGATATTGAACTTTGTCAGTATATAGTGTGAAACTGCGTCGAATAGTTTCCACATGACATACAAAGTGGTTTGTGTCCACATTTTTACGTTGTTACTTGCAATCATCCTTCAGCTGATTCAGTTCAGCGTATATTAGAGTATTTTATTGTACTAACGTATTTTACTCTTACTCTACAAATGTGTTAATTTATAGTATTGGTCTACAATATATCACCTATTTAACTTTCACGCGCTAATTTGGTTCAAATGGCTCTGAGCACTATGGGACTTAACATCTATGGTCATCAGTCCCCTAGAACTTAGAACTACTTAAACCTAACTAACCTAAGGACATCACACACATCCATGCCCAAGGCAGGATTCGAACCTGCGACCGTAGCAGTCGCGCGGTTCCGGACTGAGCGCCTTAAGGGGCTCCGGAACGCCCTATACTTGCAATGTTAAAATAACGCTTATAAATTACATCTTTCCTCACAAAGTATTTGAGGTAGGAAGTTGAACTTTTTACAGATTATTTATTGGAATAAGGGCTACAACGTAACACAGGGATTTTACAAAATTTTAGTTCAGTTATTAAAGATGATTTTTTTCAATTGTGATGAAAATTCACAACATTTTTTTGCAATTTTTTATTTATATATTCAAAAATATACAGTTTTTTGGAAAAGGGCTGTGTTAAATTATGCAGAAGGTACTGTGTAACATTTACTGAAAGTTTGAAACAAATATGTTTGGAAGATCCTTAGAAAACATGTAATTAGTATGAGAAAATAAAAGTTTTGGGAATCGAGCGACAAAGATTGGATTAACTTTTTAGTACATTCCAGGTCCATAGGATGTATTATCTTCATCCTCTGCATCCTCCAGCTTCCTCTTATTCCTCCTCCTGTTTACTCTTGCTTGTATTTATAGACTCTTTACAGCCCTGTCTGCAGCCCGAAGGCGTTCCTTGTCTAAAGCAAGCATCGCTCGTACCATGTTAGAACCTATCTTCATTCCCATATTTCTAAATACCTTGCACCTTACAATGTTGCCATCATTGAAAGTCGCAACAGCATCATACACACCAAAGTGAAGTGTTTCTATTCCAACAAATACAGTCTTGGGGATTCTCGACCATATAACACTATTTACACTTTCATTGGGGTTTTGAGTTTTTCCGTGAATACACTTTTTCAACAGTTCAGGTGCTGCTAAGTCTCTGAAAATAGGTTTTATCACCTCCATTATTGCATGAGGCAGACTATGCTTATGAGTGTACACTTCACCAGTTAGCAATCCTTTGTTATATTTACACCAACTGTCTTCTTCTTTGGGACACAAGCTATGTTGGGGATTTTCATCGGTTGAAGAAGTATGAAAATAAAGAGCCCAAACAGCCTTCTTCATTTCGTCGACACTTTGTGTATTTTGCCTAATAGCCATTCCATAATAGTTCTGTATTTTGTCAATTACACTGTCAGTTAACCTTCCCTTCCCATCCAACCCTTTACCACCACTGAGTTTTTGTTTTTTGTACGAAGGTTTCAGTCGCCGAAGTCTTGTTCCCATTCGCTTCTGTACGTGTACAATACACTCAAATTTCTGCACTACAACATCATCACCATAGGGCTTCAGTCCTTGAACATGTTTGAAACTTTTAGAATCACCGTCACCAAGGTAATTAACATATCGCACTTTATCACACGCCTCAGAACGCTGGAATATACTGGCAACACCAGCCACTTCCATTCCTCCACTACTGCCACTATAGTTAGCTTTGCAATAATTTTCATGTGTACCTTTATATTTTTGTGGACATCTACAATACTTTGATATTCTGGTGGCAGATACTACACCATGAAGAGATGTGTGTCCCCGTTTATGCCAGGTACCATCGAACGCTGCAGTCAAATCTCTGTTACCATTATTTTCCATTACTGCCTCTTTCACAGCGTTCTTCATCGATTCTATACAGACATCATCTACTTTAGACCCTATTAATTTATTATAGGTCGTAAACTTGGTTGGGGGATTTGGAAGATTCATGATGCCACAGAAAATTGCACCTGCAGCAGCACCCTTACCAACTGAACGCAAGGAATAAACAAATCTAATGTTGTGTTCGTAGATTTTGCTACCATTTTCTTCAGTTGCAGTTACTGCAACACTGATCCAAAAGGTGGTCATGTATGAACACTTATCACATTTCAGTTGTATTTCACTAGCAAGTCCTACATGCTTTATTATGGAGAGTTCCAGACCAACTTCACTACAATGAATACATCTTACACAGTTTGAAAAAATTCCTTTGAGAACCGACATATCAAATATTTCATTCACATCCGATTCGCCCATAAAACATTCATAGTTTTCACTCATTGAACCAAGCTTCTTCTGTGAAGTATTTTCTTTCCCACTTTGACTGCTATGGGCAGGTGTACTTGAGAGGTTAGGTTCGGTCACTTGGTTATCGTCTTTATTGTTTACAGTAATAACACATACCTTTGGCTTTCCAACATTTCTCCTTTTCTTAAAAGCCTTCAGAGGATTTCTAATAACTTTACTTTTACTCATTATTATACTTCAACAAAACAGAGACTCAAGAAACAGAATTAATTACGAATATTTTCGAGATAACGACAGAGTAAATAAACATGAAACAATCGACAATCACACCAGCGATATATATTGAACCATCACAGGTTAGCCACAACACATACTTTATCTCACATCACTAAAATGTACCTGATGAACACGGACGTTAATAATAACACCATTTGACAGCAGTTTAACAGCGCCACAGTGGGTCACGCCCATGTAGAACACATTTCAAAAAAAAAATTAAAAATAGTTGTAGTCTTCGGAATTGAATAAATTATATGTCTATTAAAAGGTAATAGTCTGCACATTCAGAAAACGCAAAAAAGTAAAAATTGAACTTTTTATCATTTTGAGCCTATCCGGAGCTCCTTAACCGCGAGACCACCGCGGCTGGCGCGCTAATTTGCTAAGGCGTTCAAATTAAGGGAATGCTATGACGCTTTAGTAGCTTATAAGTACTTGTAAGATTTTAGTTAACACTTACGTGAGACACCGCAAGCTTTCCGCATATAAAGATAACTCGTAAACATGGGCTGCCCCTCCTCGCACGCTGCTCTCACCGGCACCGAAGCCCGCGTGAAGCCCACTTATCATTCTGGCTTCTAGCTTCGTCTCCAGAATATTAGGAAGTACAACGAATAGCTGCTGCACCAATGGTCCATGGTACCACTATCAGCTTTTAAATAAAATTCTATACCAGCGTTCTCTTAACCCCCTCCTACCTAAAAATTCATATGGACAGTTAAATGCCGGTTGAATTTCTTTTGTTCAATGTACAGAATGTTTATAATTAAACCTTCACTACTTGAGCCAGTGCACAAGGGAAACTATTTACCCAATGTGAACCCTAATTTATAGGAATTATATTCGGATTGTGTTCTGCAGGATATGCGTTGTTAAGGGGAGGTTTACTATATTTTGGTTCAAAAAATCGATTTTTTTAAAATTGCATTTTTGGATCCATAAAAGTGTTTGGAATCCACCCCTTTAAGGTTTCTCCGAATACGGAACGGAAATGTTTGCTATTCGCGGTTGAACAAAAAAATGCACCTGTCTGAAGTCGGCTTTTTTCACGCACTAGTTTTTTTCCTTTCGGAGGACGAGTTATTGTACCTGTCCTTGGGAGGAAACACACAAAACTGAATTGAAAGTTTGAAAGCGTGTGTTTGGAAGTTTGCCCCCAAGCATTTGCATTCTGGTGCGAACACTGTGAAGATTGCGACTTTGCCGGCCGGTGTGGCCGTGCAGTTCTAGGCGCTTCAGTCTGGAACCGCGTGATCGCTACGGTCGCAGGTTCGAATCCTGCCTCGGGCATGGATGTGTGTGATGTCCTTAGGTTAGTTAGGTTTAAGTAGTTCTACGTTCTAGGGGACTGATGACCACAGATGTTAAGTCCCATAGTGCTCAGAGCCATTTGAACCATATCAAAAGAGAACGCGCAAATGACGATAGCCAAAAGTGAATTGAAATTCACGCGTTTGTAGAAAGATCGATGCGCCAAGAGTACAACAACTACCACCGTCATACCTTAACAATAGATCTTGTCGAAATCCGAGAAAATTCTCGCCCTTCGTACAATTGCTAAGTGGGTCTGTAAAGTCCCTTGATGAGAAGCCTGGCTCGTTGGCAGATTGAACGTAAGTTGCATAATATTGCATTTATATGTAGTCAAAACTTAAATCGCGTTTTTCTCGAAATGACTTTTTTTTATCGCGCTGTATGGTAACTTCAAATTTACTGAACCGATTGGCATGAGTCTTTGTTTCCAACGAAGCTAACTAAATTGTCTAGGAGTTGTACCACTTTTATTCCGATCCATCAACTATAAATGTTTTTACTTGGCCGACGAAGTCGAAAAATCGATGAAAAAACCCTATTTCTTCAAATGGTCTACATTTTGTTTCCTATGGTCTAAATAACTTAAGCGAGGCACAACTCCTACAGAATTTTATATACTTCGCTAATCTCAACTCAGTTTTGATTTCAGTCGAGCCGGCTGACCTGTAACATACCGCACGTGAAGGTCTTCATCGAAATTTTGTTTCTTTCTGACGGCACTTCCGCTTTTGCTCTTCGGTCGAAAAAATTCTAGTTTGTAGACAAAATATCAATAAATATTTTGACAAAATTTTACATTGATGTCTATAACACATCCCGAGAAAAAGATTCTCAGAGAACATGCTTTTTTCGGGCCAAAGATAGTAAACCTCCCTCTAACTGTGCTACCGTCGTGACACTCAGATAGGCGCCGGTACTGGTTCGGCGATGTAGAGTTGTAACAAAAGCATCGGCATGCATCAGAGTTGCAAACAGCCAAAGTGGATCTAGACGTGATGAACAAGACTTTTCTGGTAAGCCTGTTTTATCTCAACATCAGCAATAGTGCTGCTGTTCTTCGTTAGTACCGAGGCATTTAAGATTGCGGCGAGGCCCTCTTTCAGCACCGTGATTGAAGAACGTGATTCGGAGACCGAATTAATTGGCGATTTGGGAATTCTTCCTGGGAGAGGTCAACGACCAATTGCGCCGCAAACTGTTGAAGAAGTTATTGATACCATGGCTGAGAATGGTGGACACAATGTGCGATTTTCAAGGAGTGCACGAGACTGAACATTCCATGGTCCACCGTTCGAAAAGCACTGGGAAAATCTGTGAAATGGTGTCTGTACAATCTTCACAAGTCACCAAATTTTGCCACGTGATGCAGACATTCGAGTAGACTTTGCTCTTATGTTTATAGCAATGGTTGAAGCTGGCGGCATGTTGCCTTGGAACATTTTGTGGATTGACGAAGCACACTGCCTTCTCGCAGGCATACGTTCTATCAGGTGCTAGAAGGTTTCTTGGGGAATGTCAGCCCATTCTTCACAGAGTGCTGCACTGAGGACAATGTCTGTTGTAACCTCAGAACACAGTTCCCATATTGGTCCATTTTTCGCTGATAAACTCGGACCCCATGGATTACACACATGCACTGTGAACGGCACACGTTACTGTGAAATAGATCGTCAACGTGTCATCCCTGCTCTTAGGGAGGGAGGTGCTTTGGACTCAACCGTTTTGATGCACGATGAAGCTCCACTCACATTGCTCGTGAAGTCACTGAGTTATTCCGCGCCGCGCGGAATTAGCCGAGCGGTCTAAGGCGCTGCAGTCATGGACTGTGCGGCTGGTCCCGGCGGAGGTTCGAGTCCTCCCTTGGGCATGGGTGTGTATTTGTCCTTAGGATAATTTAGGTTGAGTAGTGTGTGAGCTTAGGGACTGATGACCTTAGTGGTTAAGTCCCATAAAATTTCACACACAGACACAGTTATTCCGCAATACACTTGTAGAAAACCGAATCATTTGCCGATCGTTCCAAACTGCCTGCCCACCACGAGCACCAGATATGAACCCGAGCGATTTCTGGCTGTGGGCTTACCTACAGGACAGGGTTTATCAACGGGTCACTAACACACGTTGGAGGTTGAAGATGAACATACTGAGCGAGGCAGTTGACAACCCACCTGACATGTATTTGGGGCAGCAGTAGAGCAATCTCTAGAACACTTCCAGGCTGTCATGGATTCAGGTGGTCGATACACTGAGCAACGTTTGTAATTTCGAATGTAAACATGCAACGCAGTTAAGAAAAGTTACCCTCTCATATGTAAATTAACATGTGTTTCTTTCAATGGTTTGTTCGTTATTTCTCTTCCGCATGCTCTTACAAATGTTTCCACAAACTTTCATTGTCCTACGATCACTCGTTTTACGTCAGGAGTCCTCTCAAATAGCGATAGTTTAAGTATAACCACTTCCCTCTACTATGCCTGAGTCTTACCTTTCAAACGCTTCTATAATGTTCCTCGCTGCTAGCGTACCTATTTGACTCTGTACATAATTGAGATAAATTCTCTATAATTGTAATTTATCAGTATATGGTTACAATTTTCACCTGCACAATATAGATTTTCCAATACGTCGTGTTATTATTATTCGTTAAAGAAGATACGTTATTTTTCCGACTCTTAACCATTTCACAACAGGTAATTTTAAACAAACATTTTCAGCTTAATCTTGTTAGAACTTCTTAACTGTCCGATCCTAATTCGACACCTGCTAATCCATGCTATAGGCCGGAAATGAGTAAGTTTTTTGTAACACACTTTTTGTACTTTACATACAGTATGTGATTAAAAGTATCCGGCCACCTGGCTGAAAATGACTTACAAGTTCGTTGCGCACTCCATCGGTAATGCTGGAATTCAGCATGGTATTGGACCACCCTTAGCCTTTATGACAGCTCCCATTCTCGCAGGCATACGACTATCAGGTGCTGGAAGGTTTCTTGGGGAATGGCAGCCCATTCTTCAGTGAATGCTGCACTGAGGACAGGTATCGATGTCGGTCGGTGAGGCTTGGCACGAAGTCGGCGTTCCAAAACATTCCAAGGTGTTCTATAGTATTCAGGTCAGGACTCTGTGGAGGCCGGGCCATTACAGTTATATTATTGTCGTATAACCACTCCGCCACAGGTGGTGCATGATGAAAGACGCTCGATGGTGTTGAAAGATGCAATCGCCATCCCCGAATTGCTCTTCAACAGTGGGAAGCAAGAAGGTGCTTAAAACATCAATGTAGGCCTGTGCTGTGATAGTGCCACGCAAAACAACAAGGGATGCAAGCCCCCTCCATAAAAAACACAACCACGCCATAACACCACCGCCTCCGAATTTTACTGTTGGCACTACACACGCTGACATATGACGTTCACCGGGCATTCGCCATAACCGTACCCTGCCATCGGATCGCCACATTGCGAACCGTGATTCGTAACTTCGCACAATGTTTTTCCACCGTTCAATCTTCCAATGTTTACGCTCCTTACACCAAGAAAGGCGTCGTTTGGCATTTACGGGCGTGGTGTGTGGCTTATGAGCAGCCGCTCGACCATGAAATCCAAGTTGCCTCACCTCCCGCCTAACTGTCATAGTACTTGCAGTGGATCCTGATGCAGCTTGGAATTCCTGTGTGATGGTCTGGATAGATGTCTGCCTATTACACATTACGACCGTCTTCAACGGTCGGCAGTCTCTGCCAGTCAACAGGCAAAGTCGTTCTATACGCTTTTGTGCAATACGTATGCCTTCACGTTTCTGCTTCATTATCATGTCGGAAACAGTGGGCCTAGGGATGTTTAGGAGTGTAGAAATCTCGTGTACAGCCGTATGACACAAGTGATACCCAATCACCTGACCACCTTCGAAGTCTGTGAATTCCTCGGTGTGCCCGATTCTGCTCTCTAACGATGTATGATGACTAGTGAGGTCGCTGATATGGAGCACCTGGCAGTAGGTGGCAGAACAATGCACCTAATATGAAAAACGTATGTTTTTGTGGGAGTCCGGATGCTCTTGATCACATAATGTACGTCTACAGCCGTGTTATAACGATTTGTATTTTCCTGAAGTTTTTAGACACCGAAAATTGCAGATTAATTTGTCGAAACCGATTTACTGTAATAAAATATTCCAACTGTGCCGCTAACAAGTGATTTTATTTAAAAGAAAATATATACCACAGTCGCTAGAAAAATGACAGCTATGAACGAAGCTGTAGACTGTTTTGTTTTGTCTCCCGCGGCACAGTGCTGCCGTTATATATAACGGTACCCGTTTATTTACTCAGTCTGGAATGTGGGAGAAACCTCGTGATTTTTAGAGTAAAGGAAGGAAGAGTAGGATAAAAATTCCGTCGACACCGAGGTCATTAGAAATGGATCACAACCTCCGACTTCTTCAGAGATGAGTAAGGAAAGCGGCTGTGTCCTTTCAAAGTAAGCATCCCGGAATTTGACTGGAGCGATTTAGGGAAATAACGGGACGCCTAACACGGCCGGAAGCGAACTTGAACTGTCGTTGTCTGGAATGCGAGTGCAATTGCCAATCACTGCGCCGCCTCGCCCTGTTGGGAGTCGCCGTTGACCACGGGCGGGAGCTGTAGCTGATAGTCACAAGCGACGCTCCCCATCGCATGCCCCTCAGATTTAGTGGTAAGATGGCCCAGTCGATAGCCCATTAAAAAATGAGCATGCATCAAGCATAAAAACAGAAAAGAAGGTATACTGAACTGTGAAAAAAAAAGCAAAACAGAAACAGTGTACGGTCCAAGGTTAACAACTGCAATATTGAGGAAGGGTAGCTAGCCGTGACGTCGAGGTTAAGTGGCTACGATGTTGGAGTGTAAACTAGATGAGCCGCGTCAAACTCACTCATACGATTTGTTTTTGTTTATTTTGTTCGTCGGGTCATTGAAATGTCTGTTCTCTTTCTGTAGCCTCGGCAGTTGTCATACATAGACAGAACATAGTTGTGTGGTAAGAATACGTTACTGTCGCAAGTAAACGTGGGAGTAGACGTCTCACAGAAATGAAAACAAGAAATAAACGGGTGTGAACTACATTACAACAAAGGAATTGAAGAGTCAAAACTTCGAAACTAAAAGCCACGTTAAAAATATGTGTTTTGGCAGAGCACAGTGAAACTGCGTGATTCTGAAATTGTTGCTTTCATTTGTTGCAGCTTATGCGACAAAGTATTATGTTTTCATCATTTCCTTGGGAGTGGTCACATTCACATTCATACGAACAAAAATGGTTTAAATGGCTCTGAGCACTATGGGACTCAGCTTCTGAGGTCATTAGTCCCCTAGAACTTAGAACTAGTTAAACCTAACTAACCTAAGGACATCACACACATCCATGCCCGGGGCAGGATTCGAACCTACGACCGTAGCGGTCTCGCGGTTCCAGACTGCAGCGCCTAGAACCGCACGGCCACTTCGGCCGGCTCATACGAACACCTAAATAAGGTAAGGAGGCATATTTCACTCAGTTACCAGGCGTACAGGTTAGGTGCAGCGATAAGAGATTCCTATCAGATGACACACGTACTGACACTAATGCTGTGTATGACACACCAGACGTGTTTCCGGCGGAGGCTTCGTCAGATTTATCGCCTTGTCCTCAAACGTTCGCCGTTATCATTTGACAGCCACTTCCTTGCTGCTGCAAGTAGATTAGTTCTGCATTATAGGTCTCTTCCTTACACCTCGCTGTTGCAGACGGATGTTACACTACGACACAATACAACGAGTAGCGAAGAAAGAAGTCCCGAGAGGCGTTCAAACACGACTCGTCGTGTGTCAATCCAACACCGTCACCACTTCACCACGACGACGTCGATGTTTCAGCCTACTCTACAGGGTGTTACAAAAAGGTACGGCCAAACTTTCAGGAAACATTCCTCACACATAAATAAAGAAAAGATGTTATGTGGACATGTGTCCGGAAACGCTTAATTTCCATGTTAGAGCTCATTTTAGTTTCGTCAGTATGTACTGTACTTCCTCGATTCACCGCCAGTTGGCCATATTGAAGGAAGGTAATATTGACTTCGGTGCTTGTGTTGACATGCGACTCATTGCTCTACAGTACTAGCATCAAGCACATCAGTACGTAGCATCAACAGGTTAGTGTTCATCACGAACGTGGTTTTGCAGTCAGTGCAATATTTACAAATGCGGAGTTGGCAGATGCACATTTGATGTATGGATTAGTACGGGGCAATAGCCGTGGCGCGGTACGTTTGTATCGAGACAGATTTCCAGAACGAATGTGTCCCGACAGGAAGACGTTCGAAGCAATTGATCGGCGTCTTAGGGAGCACGGAACATTCCAGCCTATTACTCGTGACTGGGGAAGACCTAGAACTACGAGGACACCTGCAATGGACGAGGCAATTCTTCGTGCAGTGGACGATAACCCTAATGTCAGCGTCAGAGAAGTCGTTGCTGTACAAGGTAACGTTGAGCACGTCACCGTATGGAGAGTGCTTCGGGAGAACCAGTTGTTTCCGTACCATGTGCAGCGCGTGCAGGCACTATTAGCAGCTGATCGGCCTCCACGGGTACACTTCTGCGAATGGTTCATCCAACAATGTGTCAATCGTCATTTCAGTGCAAATGTTCTCTTTACGGATGAGGCTTCATTCCAACGTTATCAAATTGTAAATTTTCACAATCAACATGTGTGGACTGACGAGAATCCGCACGCAATTGTGCAATCACGTCATCAACACAGATTTTCTGTGAACGTTTGGCCAGGCATTCTTGGTGATGTCTTGATTGGGCCCCATATTCTTCCACCTACGCAAATGGACCACGTTATCATGATTTCATACGGGATACTCTACCTGTGCTGCTAGAACATGTGCCTTTGCAATTACGACACAACATGTGGTTCATGCACGATGGAGCTCCTGCACATTTCAGTCGAAGTGTTCGTACGCTTCTCAACAACAGATTCGGTGAGCGATGGATTGGTAGAGGTGGACCAATTCCATGGCCTCCACGCTCTCCTGACCTCAACCCTCTTGATTTTCATTTGTGGGGGCATTTGAAAGCTCTTGTCTACGCAACCCCGGTACCAAATGTAGAGATTCTTCGTGCTCGTATTGTGGACGGCTGTGATACAGTACGCCATTCTCCAGGGTTGCATCAGCGCATCAGAGATTCCATGCGACGGAGGGTGGATGCATGTATCCTCGCTAACGGAGGACATTTTGAACATTTCCTGTAACAAGGTGTTTGAAGCCACGCTGGCACGTTCTGTTGCTGTGTGTTTCCATTCCATGATTAATGTAATTTGATGAGAAGTAATAAAATGAGCTCTAACATGGAAAGTAAGCGTTTCCGGACACATGTCCACAAAACATATTTTCTTTCTTTGTGTGTGAGGAATGTTTCCTGAAAGTTTGGCCGTACCGTTTTGTAACATCCTGTATATTGCACTTCTCGTACTTGGACCGTTCACTGTTTCTATTTTGCTTTTTTCACAGTCCAGTACACCTTCTTCCTGTTTTCATGCTTGACCTGTGTTCAGTTTTTGACGGGCTGTCCACTAGGCCCTCTTACCACTAAATCTGAGCCGGTGCCACGGGGAGTTTCCCTTGTTAGTGACGAATATTCGACAAGACTCGAAGTAGCGTACAGTTACTGCCTGAAAACGTTTCGTTACTCACATTCCTCGCTCGTAATTCTTGCTGAATTTGTATTTTTCGAATTCCTCCACTTTCTTAGTTTCAGCGAACCCAGTTCATAGCGACGAGGGGTACTGGATACATTTAGTCACTCATAATGTTTTAATTCTCAATAAAATTAGTAATCCTCGAATGCCGTGCTTCTGCATAGGTTTCGTTAGTTTTATGAATTCAAATGCTGTGCGTGAGTCATACGAAGATGCTGAGTAACATGCACAAGAACTATATGTCTCCGACAAAAATGAGTTCAAATTACCTTTGTTTTCATTAAAGGGTTCATTTCGAATCTAAAATTAAATTGTGATCAAAGCAGAGTGGAAGGATAGTTCTATTTTAGAAGGACACGATATACTATTCATATGGTTTCGCATCGACGAAAAAAATGTAGCACTTTTTTTTCACTGTATAGTGCAATCATCATATAGCGCAACAGAAACAAATAGTACTACTTTTCTTTACAGAGAAAAGACTACAAATAAAGCATACTATCTTTTTCTTGGCAGTCATCATCAGAGGAGGGTCGACAACATATTTCGAAAAACTTTTATGCGTAATGACGTTTAGTAGTTAAAGTAACGAGTAACGAATGATTTGTAACGGATGTTAGACTCTAAAATACCGTATAAAAGCGGCAAAAAATGTAGTCGTTACTTTTAATACCGTATGAAAGCGGTAAAAATTGTAGTCGTCTTTTTACAGCTCTAAGGGGAAGACAAGAGTGCAGAAATCCTGAGGAAGAGGCAAGTCGAAATTCATCAGACGAAACTTAAGCCTTCGGAGCTGGTGACGTTACGGTGTGGAATTCCGCGTTGCACTACACTGTGGAGGGTGAAATAAAGAAGACAGTATGTTGGATTTTTGCCGCTTGGAGGAGTACGCGACATCGTTTTACGTCACAAGCAGAACACAGAATTCGCCAAGTTGATAGGCGTTAAACATCGTATTTGGAGGGTTTTCTATGTCATACTGTACGAATATAACCTGTATCAAAGCATCATCAAACTGAAGATCTCTGGACACGCGCTGTTTTAGCTACGATTTGTTACAATAAAACGGGAGGAATATGCATATCGAAAAGCAACGGCTACTTGCAGTTAATGTACTTAGTCTTGTAACTTGTGTGCTACGGCAGCATATCGTTTCGGTGCTATAGCATAATGGTGATAACGGTGATAAGCGCGTCTTCCTGGTGTAGTTTGCATATTAAATATAACATAACGACATCTGTAGAAACAGTCTTCAGAGAGTCTGTATAATATAAGGACGCCAGGTGCCCGTATCATGTCTGCAGCGCAGTTAAGACGTGTCGTAGACTGCAAACTGCTACGAGAGAGGTGATTGGTTCCTGCCCCCGTCTTCCAATAGTTTTTTTATGTTGTTAATTTCCCATTCATTTAACAGACGTCGATGTTACAACAGTGCATTTGCTGCAATTATCGTTGCATCAGCCAACGGCTGGAATATTTCCCCAGCGGCCAGAGATCATAACGTGATTGGCCGTCTATATCAGAAGGTAAGCAAGCTATGCATTGGAAGTTTCTGCTATTAGGAGACTTTCTGTAATATCAAAATCTGGTTTAATGGAAAGGCTCATGTTTGTATCTTGACTGTAAATAAATTTGTCAGTGATGATGATCAGCTTCGAAAAAAATCTCCTCTTCCTTCCGAATGAAATTGGGAAACGAATTTAGATCTTCAAATATATCAGGTGAAGTACTTAATTTCAGAGTGTTGGCAAGAAATGGAACATGGAGAATAACGATTTTATGCATGCACAAATTGACATTGGACCCTGTACCTTAAATATATTCAATCTAAAACCGAAATGAAACTGAATTAACGAATAACTACTGGTACGTATTTCACAGGTCGTTGTACGGTATTATGTATTGTTCGTCTACCTGCAATTCGCTGTTCAAGCTAACGACGAGTCCAGAATCTTTTTCGCGATTTTCTCTGCTCTTCTTCGACAATCACTAACAGCTTCCAGGTTCGCGCCCCGGGCAGATTTAATCTGACAGGAAAATTCTTACTGATGGGTTGCTGTAAGCAAATTTCCCTGAACGACTGGCTATTTGAGGACAAGATGATGAGTACCTGGGAAGGTGGAAAGAAGCAAATGATTTCGCGGCTACTGCAAGAATAAAAGCCGAACGAATAGAGATACAAGAAGCACCTTCTGAAACGGCAAAACGAGGAGAGTGAACACAGATGAACACTGACTGTGGGAGGTGTAATTAAAAAAATGGCTCTGAGCACTATGGGACTCAACTGCTGTGGTCATTAGTCCCCTAGAACTTAGAACTACTTAAACCTAACCAACCTAAGGACATCACACACATCCATGCCCGAGGCAGGATTCGAACCTGCGACCGTAGCAGTCGCACGGTTCCGGACTGCGCGCCTAGAACCACGAGACCACCGCGGCCGGCTTGGAGGTGTAATTGATTATTTAGTGGTGTCGAAAGGTGTAGACATTATCTTGTACTTAAAAAATATTAGCCCAAATTTTTGTGCCGTTGCGTGTCAGCAGACAGTGCTTAACCAGTGCTACCGAACGACGGAAGCAGTTTTGTTTTCAAGTAGATATACTATGATTAGAAGCCAGTTCGCTGATTCCGTCGTCTAAGCTTACTGCCTTCCGCCACAAGATATACAAATGCTCCTCTCCATTGACCAAAAGTTAATGTCAGCCGCCACAGAAGCCATTGATACAAGGGAATATTTCTGCTTCCGCAAAGTAGATCGGACATGGCCATCAATTCACCCCTCGCAGATAAATGGATATGCACGGCTTCTGTTGTGTTGGCGAGAAATTATCTGTTGCCGCCAAAGTTATAGCCCAGCTGTGATCAAGGGACGGTGAACGCCGACTGTCAACGTGTATAGCTTTCGCTGAGCCTCATCCAACAGAGGTGTCAACGAACAGGAGTCCATCATTGAACTTCTGTTGGATTAGATACCACACACTCAGTTCTAGTGTCACGCAGCTACATCACACTATGATGACTTTTTATATTGTATATACTTCGAATAGATGATTGTTACTTGTTTCATAATGTGTTACCCAAATGGTTTCTGTGTTAGTATCAACCGCCGTGTCGTGAGTCTACTTGCAACTGTGCAAGAATGCCACGCCAGTACCTTCAGAGCAACTACTTTTCTCTCGCAGGGTATTCTTCTATCCTTTATGTTTGGTGCCAGTGTCATTTTAAATTGTGTATTGCTTAATTTAATGTGTGTACGATTTTCCATGGGTTTAAAGGAAACATACTGTACACAAATATTACCAATTACCATTCCGTGGTCAACAGATGTGAATTAGTTACTGATGCGTCGCCAGTAACGTTAACAAAAATGTACCTTGAGATGACAAATGAAACAGTGCTGAAAATGGTGTAATTAATTATACATTTTCGCTGTCGATATGTATTAACAGGGAGATTGAAACGCGAGGAATAAACAGCAGACGAGTAGCGAGTTAGCAGCGCTGCATGTTTGGCGGTGGCAAAAAAAAAATAAAATGTTCAAATGTGTGTGAGTTCTTAAGGGACCAAACTGCAGATGTCATCGGTTCCTAGACTTACACACTACTTAAACTAAACTATGCTAAGAACGACACACACACACCCATGCTCGAGGGAGGACTCGAACCTCTGCCGGGACCAGCCGCACAGTTCAAAGTGGCCTGATGACTCTTACAAGGGAACCTCCCCATCGCAGCCCCCTCAGATTTAGTTATAAGTTGGCAAAGTGGATAGGTTCGAATCCTGCCTCGGGCATGGATGTGTGTGATGTCCTTAGGTTAGTTAGGTTTAAGTAGTTCTAGGGGACTGATGACCTTAGAAGTTAAGTCCCATAGTGCTCAGAGCCATTTGAGCCAAAGTGGATAGGCCTTGAAAAACTGAACACAGATCTATCGAGAAAACAGGAAGAAGTTAAGTGGAACTATGAAAAAATATAAGCAAAATATACAAACTGAGTAGTGCATGCGCAGCATATGCAACATCAAGGATGACATGAGCTCAAGAGGGCCGTGGTTCCGTGGTTAGCGTGAGCAGCTGCGGAGCAAGGGGTCCGTGGTTCAAGTCTTCTCTCCGATGAAAGTTTTTATTTTCAATTATTATCTGTCCGTCCGTCCGCTATATTTGCTGGATTCATATTGCCCAAGGAATACATCTCACGTATTTAATGCACTCTCGTCCAAAGTAGCGAACAGTCAACTGCCAGCCAGGGAGCCTCGTTGGGAGGAATACTCTCTCTTCCGTGCGTTGTAGTCGACTGACGTCGTGTGTTTCGAAGTTTGTTTAGGTGTAGCGTCCCCATACTACGGCGCAGTTACCTCGTATCGGACGGACAGATAATAATTGCCTGAAAATAAAAAATTAATATTTTCGCTCGAGGGAGATTTTTAACCAAAGACCTCTCATTCCGCAGCTGCTCACGCTAACCACGGGACCACGGCACTCGTGAGATCTCCTTCTCCTTGATGTTGCCTATGTTGTGCATGAACTACTCAGTTCGTATATTTTGCTTATTTTTTTCATAGTTCCGCACAACTTCTTCCTGTTTTCTCGATTGATCTGTGTTCAGTTTTTCAAGGCCTATCAACTGTGCCAACTTATAACTACGTCTGAGGGGGGGTGCGATGGGGAGGTTCCCTTGTTAGGAGACACACCCAGTATATGTAGCTTTATTTATAACTACTATATTTTTGATAACATGTTCTTTTGGATGTATGCAGGGAAGTGTTGCTACTAATAAAAATCTCTATTGGTCTTTGACTGAAACCGGTCGCACAAGAAAGAATAAATCGAACAGAGACTTAAGATATTACATGATGTCGTTTCTGCGACCTTATCCCGCCTAAAATCTCTCCAGACGGATATATTTTGATAGTAACCAGTTCTGAGTGATTGCAGTGAATGATCTCTGATCGAGAATGACAGTGGTCTGATGTTGGACTGTGAAAATATGAGGGTAACCGTACCCATCAGTAAGTTTCAGGTCAACACGTCTGACCACTACAAGTGAAGATACCCGTATTGTGCACCAAGCACAGAGTAACACCTTCACATCATCACCTGCTATCCAAGGTCAAGTAATGGACTCGGTGTCATCCCGCCTTGTTGCTCGGAGACTAGCAGCAGCCGGGCTAGAGAATTACCGTCCCGTCCGTACTGCTGCCGTTGACAGCACACAGAAACCGCTGCGCTTGGAGTAGCGCTGTAATAGGGAAACATGGGCTGCTGATGAATTGAATCACATTGTGATAAATCGCTGTTCTGCACTACCGCGGATGATCATCGTTGGCGCGACCTGGTGAGACGTTCCAGTCTTTCGATATTTTGAAGAGAAACAGCTGGGTAACTCCTACAGCCACTGTGTGGGGAACCATTGGTTATGAGGGTTAGTGATTGAATGAACTCTGTGAGCCCAACGGTTCGTAACAGACATCGTACGATCACGTGTGCGACCTCTCAAGTGACAGTATCATGGTGCCACTTTTGAACACAACATTGCTCTTGCACATACAGCAAGTCACTCTGTCAACTGTCTGCGTGGTGTTGAGGTACATACGTGGTCAGCAAGATCCCCCACCTGTCCCCGATGGAATATAGGTGGAAGCAGTTCCGATGTCAACTTAGTCCAACTGTTAATATCAAGGGTATTATGGACTGCATATAACTGTTGGCCAGACTGCCTTGGGAGACGATATAATGGCTTTACGACATCCTTGCCTCTCACATTTGCCAAGACTGTTTCGAGTGCGTTGTAGAAGATTCGCTGTGGAGCCCTTGCACATCCTTCATACAGTCTCGATCTCTCTTCAATTTACATATTTTTGGAGACATGAAGAACACTCGATTTGCTTCAGTCGAACAGGTGCACACCTGGTTGCAATCATAGTTCTGTAGGCAACCAAAGACAATTTTCCATGAAAGTACTAACCATGTTGTCTAACGATGGTATAAATGTATGAACGGCTATAGCGATTAATTTTGAAATAATAAACAACTTATTTACTTTTTCCCATCTGCATCATTTTCATTTGACCATCCCTTATATATACGACCAGATAAAGAAAATTTAAAAATTTCTCGGGACCCTTGCCTTTCGCGGGCAAGTGCTCTACCATCTGAGCTACCGAATCACGACTCACGCCCGGTACTCACAGCTTCACTTCTGCCAGTATCTCGTCTCCTACCTTCCAAACTTTACAGAAGCTCTCCTGCGAACCAGATACTGGCAGAAGTGAAGCTGTGAGCACCGGGCGTGAGTCGTGCTTTGGTAGCTCAGATGGTAGAGCACTTGCCCGCAAAAGGCAAAGGTCCCGAGTTCGAGTCTCGGTCGTTTCACACAGTTCGAATCTGCCAGGAAGTTTCATATCAGCGCACACTCCGCTGCAGAGTGAAAATCTCATTCTGGTTATTAGAAAGAAGATCGGAAGAATATTAATGATTCTCTCTGGATTTATGAGTTTACGTGAAATAATATAACTAGAGAAATAATTTTTCGGCTATTGAAAGCAGATAAAAAGTGATTAGTAAATCTGATACATTCTTATCTATTCATATTTGCGATAATTCAAGCAAAGTGTATAACCAATAACGAAATTTGTAAGAGTCGAAAATCATTAACAGCACGTCGACTGCAATATATCATCTGCTGAACAATTTTGGAGCAGCAAAGGCGGAGGACCACCCTACGATTCCATACGACGACAAGAACACTTTCAGTGACATTTTTACTTCCATTAGCTCATATCTGCGGGAACTTATGAACAATAGACGAAGAGAGTGGATCACAAATATAGCTATGAAGAAAGTTCACACAAAAAATTCTCTGAATAGTGACCACTCTGAACCAAAGTTGTGAACACGCGGTGAGGCCTTGCATCCAGTCCCATTCCATTTGCCCTCTTATTGCTGCTTTATTGCAGCGGGTCCTCATGGCAACTACGGCGTAACACTGTACGGTGAAGAAGGAATTAGTAACATAAAGTGTACTCACGTGTGGGGTCGAACCCCTCGACGAAGGCCGGGCACGGGGCGTAGACGGTGGATCCTGCGGGGGCGTAGTCCCAGCAGCTGTACCCGTCGAAAGTCATGTTGCAGTACCGCACGCCTGTAACAACGAGCAGTAAAGGAGACGACGTCACAAAGTGAGAGAAAATCCTGATTTCGTTACTGTGCCATGGCTTTCTTTCAAGTGTTCTAATGCTATGAAGTGGGACTTACACTACGAAAATCACTTTTTAAGACTAAAATCTTTACCGAGGTGAACAAAAACCTCACGAAAGGCTGTCCTCCAAATTGTCACAAGATTCTTCTTTTGAACATGGTAATGCGATCAACCCAGGTATTTTAGAGCATCATCTCTCAACCGCTTAAATATTTGTCATCTAAGCAGGTAAAGCTCTTTGTAGACGCTAATGGCAAAAGGAGGTTTTCATCAGCGATTCGCTTATAGCAAATGTAAAGCGACTTTTGCAGAAAAAAGAAGCAGCTGTGTGACTGTCAAGAGCTCAGGTCGTAAACAAGAGAAAATCTAAGACAAAAACTAAATATAGAAGGGCTACTCAAGGGAAAAAACTTAATGGTAAAATTATAAAAACGGAAGATTGAATAAATGAAAACGAAATGTGAGATACGATACTGCTACAGAATTTCACAGAGCCCTGAAAAACCTAAGTAGAAACGAGACCCCGGGAGTACGCGACATTCTTTTCCGATTAGTGAGATCTTGGAAGAGCTAGCCATGGCAAAACCATTCATTCTTGGAGAGATGGTCATTTTTTAAGTAACTTAAGGAAAGGCTGCTTGTTTTGTTTCATACGGATTTCTCTTTTATTAATGAGGCATCTACACTGGCATTTTCATGATTTTGTTATTCCATAATAAGTGTCGTCCTGGAGTCGCGTTTAGTTAGCCTTGGTTAATGTATCATCCATGAAGATGTTTCCTAGATCAAAGAAGAGAAACACGTACGACATAAAACTTACAGCCCTTGTTTTAGTTACATAAACGGACCTCATAACCAAGAATATGGTAGCAACTAAGAAACGACAGAAAATATTAAAAAAATGACGAAAACTATTTCGCCTGGTATGCGAGATACATGAGACAGGTGAAACATTCTCATACTTTCAAGAGACTAATAATTCCAGTGGCAAAGAAGCCAGGTACTCACAAGTGTGAATATTTAAAAAGGCGTAGGTGCAAAGTACTGACGCAAATTACTTACAGAAAAACTCTTAAAGGCCGAACTCAGGAAAGATCAGTTTGAGTTCCTGAGAAATGTAGGGAGACACGAAGATAGGCTAAAGAAACGAAAACCTGCATTTGTAGCATTTGAAGAATGACAGTGTTGATTGGAATACATTCTTCGAACCTCTGGAGGTAGCAGGCATAAAATGCGGGTAACGAAAGATTATTTATAACTTGTATAGAAACGAAAGCGTTGTTCTAGAGTCGAAGGACATGAAAGGGGCCCACTTGAGTGGTAAGTGATACAAGGTTTTAGTATGTCCTCCATGTTATTCGCTCTGTACACTGAGCAAGCGGTAAATTAAACCGAGGAGAAATTTAGAGAGGGAGTTAAAGGTTAGAGAGAAGAGATAAAAACCTTCGGCTTTTGACTACAACGTCGTAATTATGTAGGAGAGAGATAAGGACTTCAAAGAGCAGTTGAACGGGAAGGATACTGTCTTCAAAAGAGGCTACAGGACGAAGATCCATAAAAGTAAAGGAGGGCAATGGAATGTAGTCGAATTAAATCAGATGATGCTGCGGGAATTAGGTTAAGCAAGTAGAAACTGAAAGTAATAGATGTGTTTCACTATTTGGGCAACAAAATAACTCATGATGATGGCAGAAATAGAAAGGATATAAAATGTAGCTATAACAAGAAAATTATTTCTGGAAAAGAGGAAATCTTTAACATCTAATATACATTTAAGTGTTATGAAGTCTGCGCCGTCCCTGGCTCATCTTCCCGCCATCATGTATTTTACACCCTCTTTTCAACGTACTTCAACCTCAGTACGTTAATTTAAATTTCTACTGTCACTGAGTTGCTGCTTTGCCTGACCCTGACTCTCGTAGTATCTTTGATCGATTGCTATTACTTCCCGGTCGTCGTCTGTCGTAAGGGAGTCCGGGTCGCGAGTTCGGGTCTGCCAGTCAGTTGGAACGTGTCTGGAACGCAGTCCGGACCTGCCAACCGGGGAGTTGCAAGGCGGCACTGGTGCAGTCGGGTTGGAGCAGCAGTGAGGTCTGCGACGACATGGCTCGCCCGACCACTGCCGCCACGCATCACATGAGCCGGGCCACGGTCTTGGTGGATCGTCGGTCGGTCGTCCTACCGGACGACGTGTTTTGGCTCGCCGATCGTTAATGAGTCGGCTGTGTGTGTGTGCATCGACTCCCGATTTGTCTCCGTGCCTGCTTAGTTACTGTGAGTATCGTTCAGGTCTTCGTGCAAGTGTTTGTCAGGTTGTGTGTGTAGTTGGTGTTATTTGCACTGACGACTATTTTAGATGTTGTCAGCATTCTGAGTGGAGTCGGTCGGTTGCTGCGGACCAGGGAAGCTATCTCCACGTGGTGCATGTTTTCCTGTGAGCAACACCGAGTGTTTCTATTGCCGAAATTTAGCCGCCATGCGGTGCAATTAACTATATTGGTTGACGACAAATTCAAGTGTAATAGCGGAATTTTCTGCTTAGTGGCTGTTAGTGTTCCGGTTACCTGCCCTGGCCACTAACGTAATTTCAGGCAGCGTCCTTTCTTCACCTGTTGTCGGTCTCCAACATGGTGTGTAATTTTGACAGCTAATACATACTCCATTGTGGATTATCACGTTTGTAACCGTTTTTGTTTGAGTTCTTATGTACTGATTGATGGGAAGCAAGTCGTTGTGTCGGTCGGTCCATGGCTGTCCCCTGATTGGGTTCCAACGGATCATGTGTAGTTGGGCTCACCACCTGTCTCGCCTAAGTGAACGAGGGCAGATCGACCTCCCTGGAGGCTTTTGAGTGCCACCGGTGTTTAATTATCTGTTTACAGCTACTTAAAATTTAAGGCTTTTCTTAAAAATTTTGCAAAATTAATTCTTAAATTTATCTTTCAAGCTTAAACATTGCGGCCTTCTGCCTTTAAAAAATTATGGTAATATATTTTAAAATTTTGAACTTAATTGTGGCCTTCAGCCATTGGCATTGCACCTTGCATATGTTTGTTCTATCTACTTTGCTGTGATGTTTTCTTGATTATTTTACTGGTATTTTAATTGGATTTTTATCTTGTTGATTTGTTAAGATTTCTTGTTTGGAGGCCTTCAGCCGTGAAAGAGTTGCATTCGGCTATGTGCCGTTTTGGTTGTAAAAGTGTTATTAAATTACTATAAATTACAGTTACAAGGTGAAACTGACCCAAACCTTATTTGGCCCTTTCCACAATCCTAATTTGTTCTGCCCAGAGGATTTGGCGGGCGTTTCAAAGTCTTTGCTGAAAATATTTGAAATGAACTCTTGTACGGAAGTGAAACGTGGACGATAAGCTATTCAGACAAGAAAGGAGTAGAAACTATTGAATTCAATTGTTTGAATTCACGACATCCAGGGATTTGCGGCACTATAAGACGTTTTAGTTTATTTGGAGAGGTGCATGTGGGGCTTGAAGATGTCGTAGTGAAATTCTGAAACTGGTAGCGTTCAAAATAAAATAAAATAAAATAACATCGTAAGTTACGCGGCTGGTGGAGAATTTCATTCACATTGACAGTTACTTAAACAGCCGATGTTCCCTGTCCATGATGGATCAACAGAGACGGAAATGGTTACGTTTGGCTACTTGGAGACCATATCTAGCCATTCGTTCCTAACAACGATAGAATCTTCGCGGATGACAATGCGCCATGTCATTTGTCAGAAGAGTTCGCGATTGGTATGGAGAACTTTCTGGACAGTTCGAGCGAATGCTTTGCCCTCTCAGATCGTCCAACATGAGTCCAATCGAACACTAATTAGAGATAACCGAGAGGTCAGTTCACGCACAACACCCTGGTCCGACACGACATTAGGAGGTATCTAACGACTTCTGTTACCTCAGAGTAGAGCGAGGGAAAAACGACTGTCTGCATGCCTCTGTATGAACCATAATTTCTCGAATCTTATCTTCGTGGTCCTTACGCTAAATGTATGTTGGCTGCAGTACAATCCTTCAGCAGGCATTTTCAAATGCCTGGTCTCTAAACGTACCCAACAGCGTTCCTCTAAAAGAACGTCTCCTTTCCTCCAGGGATTTCCGTTTGATTTCACGAAGCGTCTACGTGTCTGTTGTTCGAAATAACATAAAATATTCCCTCCGTTACCAAACTGTTGACTCCTTGATGCCTCCGGACGTATCCTATAAATCGATTCCTTTTTTTACTCGGATATTTATTTTTTCTTGAATTCGATTTAGGATGTCCTCATTAGCTATTGAGCCTATCCATCTAAGTTTCAATATTCTTGTATAGCACCACAAGTCAAAAGCTCCTAAGCTCTTTCTGTTTCATCTGTTTATCGTCCACGTTTCACTTCCTTACAGTCTTTAACTCCATATAACTACCTTCAGAGGAGTTCCTAACACTTAAATTACATTCGGTGTTAACAAATTTCTCATCTTCAGACACGCTTTTCCTGCTATTGCTGGTTTGCATTTTGTATACTTCCTACTTCGGCCATCATCAGTTATTTTGTTGCATAAGTAGTAAAACGCATCTACTATCTTCTTTTCAGAACAGTAGCAGTTTCGTTCAACAACTCTTCAAAGTTCTATACCGTCTCCGACAGACTCACAATGTCAGCGACAAAAATCATTGTAATTCTATCAGAGACGGCTTAAAATTGGTAAATTGTACACATGTGGGAACGTTTAAGGTTACACACACCAGAATTACTATATCAATAGATCAATGCACAAAAATGCCAAGATAAGGACATCGTAGGCTGTAGAACAACTACACACAGTTTCATGGCTCCACGTAAGTAAAATGACCACATCGAATCGTGAAGTGACATGAAAAATAGTTCAAAACCTGTAAACTAAGAAGTTGTTTTCAACTTAAAAGTATCTAAAAAACTGCAATGTAAATAGATACACAGAATTATTCCATTACATACATAACATATAAATAAAGTAAGAAATAAAATATACTACTGTATTACATGCCACTCAAGGGCTTCGAAACTAAATGAAGCATGTGGCACTCAAAGAAATAGTGTTTCATTTTCTCGCAGAGATGGTTATTAATACCCTAAGTACTCGTAAATATAAAAATAAGTAAGTTTCTTTTACAAAATCACACCAAATGTCTGACTCTGAAACAAACATTCCCGTCATTAAATAATGAGGTTTAGTCCTTAAAGTGATAGTAGTTGCCAACTTTAGGAAGATTCCTTATTATTCTTAAATAAATCGATATCTTAAGTGTCTTTGGGACCATCAACTCAGTCCTGTGAAGAAATAGGTATCTCCTTCTCATTCTCCACCTATTAATTTCGTTCTCTGGGCGCTACTGATGCCTGCTCTGGAGTCTTACCTCAGATCTCATGCATGAGCAAGTTTCACTGAGCTATCCTTTTTGTTTAATGGAAGTAGCTCGTATCAGTATTAAGCCCCTATCGGCTACTTCTTTTTCATTTGTTCTGACACTAGTGAATCACGTACCCTATATCCCAGCCATCATTCATTTCCCAGTTTCAGAAAAAGTATGATTCTTTCTTCAAGTATTTGTAACTAAAGCTGTATCTTAGGCAGGTGGTGGAACATGCAATTACTTTGGAACTTCCTACTAGACGAAACCTTTACGTCGGACTGGAGTCCAATCCCACAACTTTGCCTTTCACGAGAAGTCTTCTTACAGACAGAGCTATCTGTGAGTCACTGCGTACCAGTCCTCACAGCTTTAATTCTGTCTGTACCTCTACCCTTCTTTCGAACTTCAGGGTAGCTGTTTGCACCTCTTGCTGAAGGAGCAGTCCTGAAAATAAAATTATAGTGGAGAAATGGCTCAGGCACAGCTTATGGATTGATCCTTGGTTTGCAGGAGAGCTTATGTGAAAATTGACAAGTGGAAAAGAACACTGAAACTGTTTGGCTATCTCGGTAGGTAAGATGGCAGATAGTTTTCATCGGTCTTGATGTTTCAAAGCAAAGCAAACTCCATTGAAGATCGACAGATTTTTTTTTTACATCCATTTCCATCAGATGCTCTGCCACGTGTGTTCCACGTTTATCTTTTTGTAGCCTTCAGGGTCCGGAATGTCCAAGAATGTCATCGTCCTCATTTCACCCGAAATCAGTTCACTAGGCGGTGCAGTGTTTGAGAATCTGGGAGCTTCAAGTAACTCGCGTGTTTCGGCCACAACACGCCGATCTGCTCCGACTATGTATTTTGGGTAGCAATGAATCCTATTCAATGCTAGAGCCATCAATTGAGTTTCTTGCGGGAGTAATTCGCATTGATCCACTCATTTCAATTTGTCAATTTTAGCTTTTTTAAATTCTATAAATGTACCTTTAATGTTGGTTTATTTGTCCCTATGTGTATTTGTTCCTACCTACATCTAAATCTAAATTACATCCACGGTCTGCAAAATACTGAGCACTCCAAGACGGAGGGAAAGTCCCATTGTGTCAGTTACTGAGGATTCTCACCAGTTCCATTCACTTGTTTCCACTTTGCCCACCGATCTGAGAAAGAACAGTGAAAGGCTAGTGTCTTAGGTAAAATCAGTAAGCGGATCGAAATCATTTATTCCTTCACTCAGGGACCATACTGGTATGTAAATGGCAGATATTGAGATAAGTAATCGCGGAACAGAAAAGCAGCTACAATCGCTTAGCAGTGGAAAGGCATCAGGACAAGACGAGATTCCTATATGATTCTACAGAGATTACGCGAAAGAGCTTGCTGCCATACTAGCAACAGTTTGTCGTAGTTCCCTGGAGCAACGAAGGCTACCTAGCGACTGGAGAAAGCGTAGGTCATTACAGTTTTCAAGAAGGGTCGAGAGACAAATCTTCACAATTGTAGGCCTCTATCGTTGACGTCAGTCTGTTGCCGAATTGCAGAACATGTTTAATGCTCGCGTGTTATGAAGTTTTTGGAGAACGAAAATCTACACCATAACAATGAACATTGATTCCGCAAACGGAGATCTAGCGAAACTCAACTCGCTGTGTTCCTCCACGAGAGCCACAGTGCTATAGACATCAGAAGTCAGGTTGATGCTGTGCTCCTTCACTTGAAGAATCCTATTTATACGGACCTGAACTGCCGTTTGGTGAAAAAACGAATATCGGAAAAGATTTGTGACTAGGTTCAACATTTCCTTGCAATGAGAACTCAACACGTCGCACTTAACGGAGCAAAATCGACAAATGTAAAGGTAATTTCAGAAGCACTCTAAGGATGAGTGATATGTCCGTTACTGTTTGCAACATATATATAAATACTCTAGCAGAAAATGAGCCCATAAAGCTGTCAGCAGATGATGCGGTTGTCTACAGTAAGGTATCAACACCAAAAGACTATAGCGATTTGCAAGGATTAATGTGTGGTGCAGAGACCGGCAGTTGACCCTCAATATAACATAGTGCGCATGCCTTAGAAAAGAATTCCACGACTGTACAGCTATACAACTGACAACGAATTGCTGAAAACAGTATCCACCGTGAAATACCTGGAAGTAACCATCTGGAACGATCTTAAGTGGAATGACCATATACGAGAAATAGTAGGAAAAGCAGATGTCAGGCTGAGCTCCATAGGAAGATTTTTAAGGAAATTTATCTCAACCACGGAAGAAGTGGCTTACAAAACACTTGTTCGACCATCTCTTGAGTACTGTTCTTCACTCTAGAACCTTTACCAGGTAGGACTAATAGATGAAATAAAGAAGATCTAACGACGCGTTTCGTCACAGGGTCGTTTAATGAGAGCGAGCCCGTTACACAGAAAACGCCAGGGGGAGACGCTGCAAAAGAGGCCTAGTTCATTAAAGAGTCGGAAAATATATTACTTCCTCCCACATGCGTCTCGCGAAATAACCGTAGCGATAAAAGTTGAGAAATGATAGGTAATACAGAGGTTTACCGACAACGATTCTATCGAAAGGGCCGGCCGGAGTGGTCGAGCGGTTCTAGGCACTACAGTCTGGAACCGCGTGACCGCTACGGTCGCAGGTTCGAATCCTGCCCCGGGCATGGATGTGTGTGATGTCCTTAGGTTGGTTAGGCTTAAGTAGTTCTAAGTTCTAGGGGACTGATGACCTCAGATGTTAAGTCCCATAGCGCACAGAGCCATTTGAACCTATCCACACGGGGAAATCAGGTAGCGATACCAGAAGTACCTTCCGCCACGCGTAATGAAATGGCTTGTGAAGTATTGATGTAGATAATCAAAATATCCACGGGTGTACTGCCGGTCTACAGTGTCCAACGGGCACAATATTTCGGCGATCATACATGTCGCCATCATCAGGTGAACTGACGGACTGAGCTCCTGTGAACGTGCCGGCACGGAGATCCGTACACTATGGCTGCTCAGGTGGAACTGGGTTCGGTCGCGGCGGCGGCGGATTTAAATACCCTCCGCCCGCGGCGCGCTCACTCCGCCGTCCGCGCCCCGCGCCACGGTCGCGCGGTGGAACAGATTGCGACGGCGTCTGAGATGACGTCGGTGTGATGGCTCCGTCCGCCGTGGTCGTCACAACTATACATTTGCTCGATTTACTCTTGATTAACCCAATCGCTGGTTCCCAAGCCTTGCTAAGATTATAGCCACAGTCACGATTTATGAGGTCGTCATTGGTGCGAATTTCGATGGCCTCTCTAACAACGCTGTCCCAGTATCTCGACGTCTGTACCAGAATCCTCGTGCGTTCATACTCCATAGCGTGATTTTCCGACAAACAATGTTCAGCGACCGCCGACTTGCTCGGATACATCAGTCGAGTGTGCCTCTGGTGTTCACGGCATCGATCCTCGACGGTACGCATCGTCTGACCAATATACGACTTGCCACATTGACACGGAATCTGGTACACGCCGGCCTTCCTCAAACCGAGGTCATCTTTGGCGCTCCCCACCAGTGCACGAGTTTTATTCGGAGGACAAAACACCGTTCCGACCCGGTGTTTCTTCAAAATGCGGGCGATCTTTCCCGAGAGTGCGCCTGTATATGGGATAAACGCAGTGCCTACCTCCTCCCTCGTGACTTCATCCATATCCACAGGTTGTGCTGTAGTGGTTGGGCGGAGAGCACGTTGAATCTGCCACTCTGAGTACCCATTTTTTCGAAATACAGTTCTCAGATGTTCCAATTCCTGGGGTAGACTCTCTGCGTCAGAGATAGTGCGCGCCCTATGTACTAGAGTTTTAAGTACCCCATTCCTCTGTGAAGGGTGGTGGCAGCTGTCTGCGTGCAAATACAGATCAGTGTGCGTTGTCTTCCGAAACACCCCATGACCTAGGGTGCCGTCAGGCCTTCTCTTGACCAAGACGTCAAGGAAAGGTAGTTTACCCTCCGTTTCAGTCTCCATAGTGAATTTGATGTTGGGGTGTATGGAGTTTAGATGTGTAAGGAAGTCAAGGAGTTTATCCATACCATGTGGCCAGATGACGAAAGTGTCGTCCACGTAACGGAAAAAGCAAGTAGGTTTCCATTCGGATGACGACAGGGCTTCCTCCTCGAAGTTCTCCATGTACAAATTCGCTACCACCGGGATTGGATTGATGGGGTCACCTGGGTTGCAGCTGATTCCGCCCATAAGAAGGCAACGGGACGTCAAACAGCTAAGTTCTCACGTCTCCTTGACAAACCATCTCTGCAGGTTCCGGGCAAGACTGTCATCAATTTGAGTGGCATGGTGTTGAGTGATGATGCGGTCTCGGTTTTGCAGAAAGGTCTCAACTTCGCTCCCACCCCCAAGTTCACTCCGGTCGCAGAAATTGTTAGTGCTGTTGAACAGGTTGCAGCTCGACTTCCGCCTGAATCAGCTGAGGAAATACGTCGTGAAACTTGTCGTGCGTTGACGAAATCCAAGCCGATGAAGTCAAATATCACTAGTAAAGAGAGGGCGGCCATTCGTGATCTGAGGGAGCGCTCTGAAATTGTTGTCTTACCGGCTGACAAAGGCAATGCTACAGTTGTTGTCTCCCATAAGGACTACACTGATAAGATGCAGAGCCTGCTAAATGACGATTCCTACCGGAAGATCAGCGTTGACCCTACAAAGAAGGTGGACAACAAGACGAGGTCGCTTCTCAAGGACGCAGAATTACCGGAGGGTGACGCTAAGAAATTGTTACCCCAAGGTCCGGTACCGCCTAGACTATATGGACTCCCGAAGGTTCACAAAGAGGGGGTACCATTACGCCCCATTGTCAGCAACATCAGGGCACCTACATATTTGTTGGCCAAATACCTGACGGGAATATTAAGTCCTTACGTGGGTAAATGCCCTCATCACATCCGTAATTCCGTGGATTTTGTTAAACGCCTTGATAGCTTCACGTTGGGTGAGTCAGATATCATGGTGAGTTTTGACGTCGTTTCCTTGTTCACGAGGGTACCCCTGCGAGAGTCACTAGAATTGATTAGTCATAAGTTTGACGAGAAGACCACTGAACTTTTTAGGCATGTCTTGACTTCCACGTATTTTCTTTTTAATGGAGAATACTACGAACAGACGGAGGGAGTCGCCATGGGTAGCCCACTCTCACCGGTGGTAGCGAATTTGTACATGGAGAACTTCGAGGAGGAAGCCCTGTCGTCATCCGAATGGAAACCTACTTGCTTTTTCCGTTACGTGGACGACACTTTCGTCATCTGGCCACATGGTATGGATAAACTCCTTGACTTCCTTACACATCTAAACTCCATACACCCCAACATCAAATTCACTATGGAGACTGAAACGGAGGGTAAACTACCTTTCCTTGACGTCTTGGTCAAGAGAAGGCCTGACGGCACCCTAGGTCATGGGGTGTTTCGGAAGACAACGCACACTGATCTGTATTTGCACGCAGACAGCTGCCACCACCCTTCACAGAGGAATGGGGTACTTAAAACTCTAGTACATAGGGCGCGCACTATCTCTGACGCAGAGAGTCTACCCCAGGAATTGGAACATCTGAGAACTGTATTTCGAAAAAATGGGTACTCAGAGTGGCAGATTCAACGTGCTCTCCGCCCAACCACTACAGCACAACCTGTGGATATGGATGAAGTCACGAGGGAGGAGGTAGGCACTGCGTTTATCCCATATACAGGCGCACTCTCGGGAAAGATCGCCCGCATTTTGAAGAAACACCGGGTCGGAACGGTGTTTTGTCCTCCGAATAAAACTCGTGCACTGGTGGGGAGCGCCAAAGATGACCTCGGTTTGAGGAAGGCCGGCGTGTACCAGATTCCGTGTCAATGTGGCAAGTCGTATATTGGTCAGACGATGCGTACCGTCGAGGATCGATGCCGTGAACACCAGAGGCACACTCGACTGATGTATCCGAGCAAGTCGGCGGTCGCTGAACATTGTTTGTCGGAAAATCACGCTATGGAGTATGAACGCACGAGGATTCTGGTACAGACGTCGAGATACTGGGACAGCGTTGTTAGAGAGGCCATCGAAATTCGCACCAATGACGACCTCATAAATCGTGACTGTGGCTATAATCTTAGCAAGGCTTGGGAACCAGCGATTGGGTTAATCAAGAGTAAATCGAGCAAATGTATAGTTGTGACGACCACGGCGGACGGAGCCATCACACCGACGTCATCTCAGACGCCGTCGCAATCTGTTCCACCGCGCGACCGTGGCGCGGGGCGCGGACGGCGGAGTGAGCGCGCCGCGGGCGGAGGGTATTTAAATCCGCCGCCGCCGCGACCGAACCCAGTTCCACCTGAGCAGCCATAGTGTACGGATCTCCGTGCCGGCACGTTCACAGGAGCTCAGTCCGTCAGTTCACCTGATGATGGCGACATGTATGATCGCCGAAATATTGTGCCCGTTGGACACTGTAGACCGGCAGTACACCCGTGGATATTTTGATTATCAAATACGCCGGGAGAAACTCAAGAATCATATTGATGTAGATGATGTAGAAGTAGATGGAGCGCGAAAAGAATGACTGTTTAAATAGTTCTGTGCACGTTCTAATTAATAAAATGTAATCCCCGCATTCCTATTGGATCTATACGTATGGGGTTGTAGCGTATCCCTAGATTCGTCCTTGAAACGTTGTTTGTGTTCATGTTCAAGAGTCTGCCTTTTCAATTTCTTCTGCACGACACTCACCCATCCGCCAAAGAAACTTGTGATCATTCCTGCTGCTCTTCCCTGTGCCGGTTGCTGCGGCTGAGCGGTTCTAGGCACTTCACTCTGGAACCGCGTGACCGTAGGGTCGCAGGTTCGAATCCTGTCCCGGGCATGGATGTGTGTGATGTCCTTAGGTTGGTTAGGTTTAAGTAGTTCTAAGTTCAAGGGGACTGATGACCTCAGATGTTAAGTCCCATATTGCTCAGAGCCATTTGAACCATTTTTTTGATTTTCCTTGTAAGTTCAATGTTCCCTCTTAGTCCTATTTGGTACCAGAACCACACACTTGAGAAAGATTCTAAGTTGTGTGGCAAGAGTGTATTGTAAGCGATCCAGTTGTGGTTCATTGGTCCGGCATTCGTAGAATACCACGCTTTCTCTCCGTATTTTGAAGTCTACATTTCTGAATATTTGAAGCAAATTGCCAATCTTTGCACTATTTCGAAATATTATGAAGATCCGAGTGAATATTAATAATAGTGTATCACTTACTGCTTCCAGGGACAATGAAGACACAAACCGACAGAGTACTAGACATGCAAGAAGATGCTGAAGATGGTAATGCATGAAAAAGTCGGTTGGAGACCTGTATCAGGCAATGTATGTCAAATAGCTCAAGAGGTCGCTCTTCTTCGTCGCCATGAGATTAGTCTACAAGGTTTGTGAGAAAAGTAAGGAACTGGTTTTTGTACCTACCAACGTTCTTATATTTTCCGAACAACAGTACTGTCCCTTCAAAGTAATTCCCTTCGTCAGCTATGCACGTAGAAATAGTTTTTCCCAGTCTTGATAATAGCGGTGAAAGGCTTCAGCTGATATGGCCTTTAACATTTCGGTCACATTCTTTTGAATGTTCTTCAGTGTCCCGATATGACGTCCTTTGAAGCCATTTTTTGATTTCGGGCAAAGAATAAATGTGACAAGGGCTCAGACCAAGTGATAGGGCTTTGTCATGGTGCAGCAGCCACTTGTCTGTAATATCCGATCTCCCTTGATTCACCCTTTTCCTTAGGTTAATCAGGTCTCCCATCATCCTTATTGTTAAACACTGCTCTGATCTTACAAGAGCACATACACGTTCGACGCTTTCATCGGTTTTTGAAGTTGAAGGTCTCCCTGAGCGAGGATCGTCTCCAGCTTGTTCTCGGCCTTCTAAGAATGATTTGCACCAGTGAAAAAAACTTGTGCTCTTGATCAGAAATGTTCCCCATAGGCCTGCTTCAACTGTCTACAGGTCACACTCGCGGATTCCTCAAATTTAACGCAAAAGTTGATGGCATACCATTGCTCTAAATCGCTCTCTTCCATTTTCGTAACGCACAACAAAAACAGAACTTTACTGATGGCGCTCTCAAAAATCACGTGATGGCTGTAGGGAGCTGAAACTTGGACTTACCGTCTGAAAGGGATGAACACACCGCTCTACACAAGTGTAGAAACATAGCATATCCAGATCGCTCACTGTGCTGTCGGTCTCTTTACTTTTCTCACATATCTCACATAAGCTCCGTATCTCTGTCAAATGGTTCAAATGGCTCTGAGCACTATGGGACTTAACATCTGTGGTCATCAGTCCCCTAGAACTTAGAACTACTTAAACCTAACTAACCTAAGGACTCCCTAGATGATGCCCAATGTGGATTTAGACCTAACAGATCGACTATTGACAATATATATGTCCTAAGGATGTTGGGTGAAAAGAAATATGAATTCAATCAAAATGTACATATGCTTTTCATTGATTTTAAAAAAGCTTTTGACAGTATCAACAGGGAATATTTATGGAAGTGCATGAGGCAGATTGGCATCCCTAACAAATTGATAAATTTAATAAAATCTTGCACTTTAAACTCAAAATACAAAATAAAAGTAGCCAGCAAACTTTCTGAAGACTTTGAGGTTAAAACTGGAGTCAAACAAGGGGATTCACTCTCACCATTTCTTTTTAACATAGTAATCAATAGAATAATTCAAAAAGTAAAGCTACTACAAATTGGAGCACAACTGGAAAGCAAAATTAATATTGTAGCATACGCTGATGACATTGCATTATTATCTGACAGTGAGAATGATTTGAAGCTTCTTACAGCACAATTAATTAAAGCCACAAATGGCACAGGCCTCCAGCTGAATACAGACAAAACAATGTACTTTATCTTATCCCGCTATCCATCAAATAATAATGTACTGAAAATTAATAACACAGCTTTCACAAAGACAAATGAATTTAATTACCTTGGTACAATAGTAACCTCTGACAACTCCATAAAAAATTGAAATAGAGTCACGAATTCAGAAGGCTAACAAATGCTACTATAGTCTCTTGACAGTTTTCAAAAGCAAGTTAATTTCTAGGAACACCAAACTACAAGTATACAAATCATTGATTATACCAGTACTCACCTATGGATCTGAAACCTGGACTCTCACAAAAAAAGAGGAAAACAGATTAAGAGTATTTGAACGAAAAATTTTGAGAAAAATATTTGGACCCATAAGAGATAGGATCAGTGATGAATGGAGATTGCTAAATAACAATGAAATTTACAAATTATATAAAGACTCCGATATAGTGGCCAAAATTAAAGCCAAAAGACTGAAATGGATAGGGCATGTCATCAGAGCACCACCAAACAGGACCATCAAGAAAGTGACTGAAGAGATTCCCACCGGAAGACGACCTCTTGGACGCCCACGCATGAGATACTTGGACAATATTCAAGACGATCTCAGAAAACTAGGACATGACAGACAGTGGCAAATTACTTGTAAAGACAGAGCAAAGTGGTTCAACATTGTCCATTCTGCAGCAAAAAGCCTTCATGGATTGTAATGCTTAATAATAATAATAATAATAACCTAAGGACATCACACACATCCATGCCCGAGGCAGGATTCGAACCTGCGACCATAGCAGTCGCGCGGGTCCGGACTGCGCGCCTAGAACCGTTAGACCACCGTATCTCTGTCCTAGTCTTTATCCTCCCGGGCAACAATGTCACACGATCGTTTTATTTTCTTGTCGTACACGTATGATGTTTTCGTGATTTGGTAAATTTATTTTATTTTAAATTTGTCGACGTATGTCCTTCTCGTCGCCACAGTCATCTGTTACCGTAAAGGACGGAAGCTGTGTGGCTCATCTGACAGTGAAGTGCTTAGCTTATTCTGTGTGTTATCGTACTGTAACTGGCTGTGTTTGATATAGTCTGAGCCGGAGACTGTGGAACTGCCCAGCAGTTGCTTAAGCGAGTATGGAAAACCTGAACAACACTGAGGGTGAGCGGCGTACCAAACCGAGGGACAATAACTCGCCCAGGTCTGGCTCACTTCCCTGCATCGCAAACTTGATCGCTGTGTTTTGAGATTTACAAGCAGGTCACCAGTCTATACAGGCAGTCCACAAACTATTCGTTCAAATTGACACTCGAGGTTTTTTACTGGTCATCAGTCTTCTGACTGGTTTGATTAAGCCCGCCACGAATTCCTCTCCGGCACCAACCTCTTCATCTCAGAGTACCACTTACAACCTACGTCCTCGATTAACCTACGTCCTCAATTATTTGCTGGATGCCTTCTAATGTCTGTTTTCCTCTATAATTTTTGCCCTCTACAGCTTCCTCTAGTAGCAATGAAGCCATTCCCACATATCTTAACAGGTCCTATCATCCTGGCATTCTCCTTGTCAGTGTTTTCCACATATTCCTTTTCTCACCGATTCTGCGCCGAACCTCCTCATTCCACCTAATTTTCAACATTCATCTTTAACACCACATCTCGAATGCTTCCATTCCTTCTGTTCCGGTTTTCATACACTCTGTTTCATTGCCATACAAAGCTGTGCTCCAAACGCACATTCTCATAAATTTATTCCTCAAATTAAGATCTATGTTTGACACTAGCATACTTCTCTTGGCCAGAAACGCCCTTTTGCTGGTTCTAGTCTGCTTTAGAAGCCCTCCTTGCTGTGTTTGTCATCGGTTACTTTTCTGAAACTTTCTGGCAGATTAAAACTGTGTGCCGGGCCGAGACTCGAACTCGGGACCTTTGCCTTTCGTGGGCAAGTGCTGTACCAAGCTACCCAAGCACGACTCACGCCCCGTCCTCACAGCTTCACTTCTGCCAGTACCTCGTCTCCTACTTCCAAACTTAGAGAAGCTCTTCTGCGAACCTGCAGAATTCTGGTTATTTTGGTGGCTAGGTAGCAGAATTCATTTACTTCATCTAGTTCGTGACCATCAATCTTGATGTTAAGTTTCTGCTATTTCTCATTACTTTCGTCTTTCTTAGATTTACTCTCAACCCACATTATGTACCGATGAGCCTGTTCATTGCATTTAGTAGACCATCTAATTCTTCTTCACTATCACTCAGGATAGCAATGCCATCAGGGAATCCTGTCAATGATGTCCTTTTACCTGGAATTTTAATTCCATCCCCGAATCTTTCTTTTATTTACATCATTGCTTCTTCGACCTACAGACTGAACATTCTTTTTAACACTTCGTTCTTGGTCGTTCACTCTTAATATTCCCTCTCGGCTCTCGTACATATTGTATATTACCCGTCTTGTGTCAGTGTCAATGTTTACTGACATTCAAAATTGCTCTTTGTACGGATGGTTTGATGTACCGGTTGGATATACCGCTGAATGCTAGACAAAGGGTGCCCTTCAAACACGATGGGACAACAGCTCATTTCAGCATAAGCTGTGAAGAATTTTCTGAGAACCACATTCAGGGTTGATGGATCGGCCGATGTGGCCCTGCGGCCTCGCCACCCAGCTCATCTGACCTCACTTGTTTTGATTTCTTCCTCTGAGGACGACAGCCTATGCAGCTGCTGTATAAGACCATTGTGGAAGCAGAAGAATATGTCGTCACTAGACCTGCCGTCGCTGCTGGTACCACTGCAGGCATGACAGGAATCTTCGAACAGACACAACAGACAAAGGTCTGACGATGTAATGCGTGCATACAGGCCAATGGTTGCACATACGAGTAGCCACTGCTGTAATTAGCATGGTAAACTACTTTTTGTGTAAATCGTCCCTAGCATCAGAAATTACCATCAGAGGTGATATGTAACTTGATTAAAAATATTTGTTTTGATATTCTCTACTTCCTATATTAATTGAAACGAATGGTTTCGGAACAGCGTGTTTACTGAGTATTGCTGGAAAAAAGACAGAGACGAAAACATTACATTGACATGCACTTGAGAATGAGCGACAGTTTGAATAAATACAGAATTCGGGGGCTCACCATCGTCGGGCGGGCGCGGGTGCAGCTTGATTCGCCTCAGGCAGTCCTTGTAGCGCTCCATCACGGCGTTCAGCAGGTGCTCAGAAGTCACAGGCGGCGGCGTGGGCGTCGCCTTCTCCACGTGGCGTCGCAGCACCTGCACAGCAGACGACGCACGACTGCACTCAGGTTGCTTGTAGGCAAGCGTGAGCGTGCCGTGCTGTACGTGACCTCACAGTGACTGAGCATTACGAATACCAGACCATTCAGACAAAATAGGGGAGGGCATCAGTGCGGCACGAGTCACTTGGCTTCGCAGCAGTTGTGCGGAATATGTACAGTTCCACGCAAAGGGACAGACACAAGCCTGAAGTGTCCCATGTGACGCTGTACCACCTGCATTCCATGCATACCACTGCCTTCAGCCATCGTGTGTCATTTAGTGTATCTCCACAGGCCACGACGGACCATGTCTATTGGCTGCTTAAGTCTTTACAATCAAGTGGATGGTCTTACATTAGGGACTTATGTTCGAAAGAGAACACAAAATGTTTGAGCAAGTTTATTGTGTGACCGTTAACTATAGCAGGTGCATGAATATAAATTTGTCATGCGTTCTAGGTGGAAATTTTGTTTTCTATGGGGCTATGGAACGTTTTTTTCCTATGGGGCTACATGAAGTAGTTCATGCATGAAAGTCCACTAGTAACTGGAGAGGAACTGTTTGGTAGGATGTTAACGGTCTTATTATACAACAGGCGAAAAAGGCATCTGAAAGAGAGCATCAGAACTGTAAGTGCTGTTATAATTCATCCACTGAGAGTTTCGGTCGTCTCTGCGAATAATAGAAATGAGTTTTAAAAAATCCTCGACTACAAGCTACAGCGCATTTTCGTACTGTAATTAATGGCTGCTAACTTCCACATGTATTTCACCTTTTACGTAAGGGAATAATTGGGGGCATTTTCTGGAATAATATACATTAATTCTTTCACGCATGCTACTCTTAAATTTTATGTAGTACTGGCTCGAATTTTTTCACAAAAATAAAGTGTCAGTTGAATTGCTAGTTGGCTGTTCAGCTAAAAGCTGGACAAATCACTCCATATTTCCAGAGCATTAGAAACAACGTATTCACAAGCTATATCTACAGAAGAATATATGAAAATAAGGAATAAGCAAACACTTTTTACCGTACAAGAACATTATGACGCACAAAATCAAATCGGAAAAATACTTTTAAATGACCAAGCGAACAAATAATTAATTGTTTGCATTAATAGAGAAGATTGTAGAAAAACATCCGAACAAATGATTGCCTTAATAACTGCTAAATAACTCCCTTCTCCTTATTCTACACCACTCATATCACCCAAATAACCTCTAAAACCAACAAACATCGAAGCCTCAGAACTGAATACGATCCCCACCCGCATCCCCATCCGTACTGCGAGAATCTCCCTTTACCCACCCACTCCTGCAGCCGACATCTCCCAATACCACAACACCACTCTCCTAATGTCTTAACGTAATGTCGACATTCCTGTAATAAACACGCTATCAGTATTCACCCTACCCGTTTTCGTACTTACACACACTAACGGAGGCAGGCAGGCAAGGAAAGTAAAGAATGGAAAATAATAGATGCTAGGTAGTTCTGTGCGCAGATACGAGAATGGTTGCCAAGCAAACAAATACGCTGACAGAAAAAAATCACAACACCAAAAAACAATTAACATAGAGAAATGAAATTTCAGGAACAGATTTGTCTAGGTGACATATTCAAGTGATTAACATTACAAGAACACAGTATAATCCAGGCGTTAGATAAGCCATTATAAATGTGATTCCTGCTGCATTAATAACCAGTGTAACGGTCAGAATGTTGAATGCAAGCATGCAAACGTGCATGCATTGCGCTGTACAGGTGCCCGATGTCAGTTTGTGGGATGGAATTCCACGCGTGTTGTACTTGGTCGGTCAGTACAGGGACGGTTAACGCTGGATGACGCTGGAGTTGTACGATGATTCTCATATATGCTCGACTGAAGAAAGAAGTGGTGACTGAGCAGGCCAAGGCAACATGTCGACACTTTGGAGAACATGTTGGGTTACAACAGCGGTATTTTGGGAGAGCGTTATCCTGTTGGAAATCATCAGCTGGAATGATATTCATGGATGGCAGCACAAGAGGTCAATCACTAGACTGCACTCAGAGTGCGTGGAATAAACACGAGAATCTCCCGCTGTCGTACGAAATCGCAACGGAGATCATAACTCCAGGTTAGTTGCAGACCCTCAACTGGCCCCCTTCTAACCAAAACACGGCCATCACTGACACGGAGGCAGAACCAGCTTTCATCAGAAAATAGAACAGTCCCCCACCCTGTCCTCCTGTGTGGCGGAGGGCACTTTACGTGCCACTGTCATTACCTCCCTTTCCTGTTCCAGTCGCGTATGGTTCGCGGGAAGAACGACTGTCTGAAAGCCTCCGTGCGCGCTCTAATCTCTCTAATTTTACATTCGTGATCTCCTCGGGAGGTATAAGTAGGGGGAAGCAATATATTCGATACCTCATCCAGAAACGCACCCTCTCGAAACCTGGCGAGCAAGCTACACCGCGATGCAGAGCGCCTCTCTTGCAGAGTCTGCCACTTGAGTTTATTAAACATCTCCGTAACGCTATCACGGTTACCAAATAACCCTGTGACGAAACGCGCCGCTCTTCTTTGGATCTTCTCTATCTCCTCCGTCAACCCAATCTGGTACGGATCCCACACTGATGAGCAATACTCAAGTATAGGTCGAACGAGTGTTTTGTAAGCCACCTCCTTTGTTGATGGACTACATTTTCTAAGCACTCTCCCAATGAATCTCAACCTGGTACCCGCCTTACCAACAATTAATTTTATATGCCCGTGGCCCATCAGGAGCCCAGTCTTCTTTCGGCCGTATATTCTCGTGACCACTCATGCCAGCAATCATGTACAGTGGCTACATTCTTGCCAAGTCTTTCTGCAATATAGCAAAAGGAAAGTCCCGCTTTTCATATTACACGACTTCGTTCAGACTCAGCGAGTTATTGATAATGGCGTGTTTGTCGCCTAAAAAGCAATCTTGACTAACATGAACTCACCATGTCTAACCTGAAAGATAACTAACGCTCACGGCCGTTACAGCGTGTATTCGAAGCAAATCTGATACCCATCCTCTCAGTGGCGCCACTAGCGCCACTCTTACGTGGCTGGCGCAAAATCTGAACCGACATCATCTTCCAGATGCCGAAACACGCGTACCAACTTTCGTTTACGTCGCATAACTACTTCTTGGTGCTGCGCTTTGTTTTGCATCAGTGTAGTTCGTCGAGCAAAAATCGTCACAGTTCTCGTCCCATCAATCTGAAGTTATAGCTAAATCTCCAGTAAAGAGTTTCACATTATTTAGTAAAGGAGAAAAATCAAAGAGATGTGTCCAGGTCGTCTTCTGTCGTGTGTAGTACCACAACGATAATTTTAATTTTTGATCCCTGAGATTACAACTTACTAAAATAAATTTTTCGTGCCATATATGTTTCGCATTTGTTATTTGCAAGGCATCGTCAATTTAGCATATACTGATCTATATGAATTCTTGTTCCGGTTTTAAACCAGTTATGCTTATTGTCATTCCATATGTTACTTGCACATACAAATGTTATGTTTGAGGATGTTGTCTGGTAGATAAACCAAATGAAAAAAATAGATATATTCGTGAAACTTCCTGGCAGATTAAAACTGTGTGCCGGACCGAGACTCGAAATCGGGACCTTTGCCTTTCGCGGGAAAGTGCTCTACCAACTGAGCTATCCAAGCACGACTCACGGCTCTCCTCGCAGCTTTACTTCTGCCAGTATCTCGTCTCCTACCTTCCAAACTTAACAGAAGCTCTCGTGAGAACCTTGCAGAACTAGCACTCTCATTCTGGAAACATCCTCCAGGCTATGGCTAAGCCATGTCTCCGCAATATCCTTTCTTCCAGGAGTGCTAGTGCTGCAAGGTTCGCAGGAGAGCTTCTGTGAAGTTTGGAAAGTAGGAGACGAGGTACTGGCGGAAGTAAAGCTGTGAGGACGGGGCGTGAGTCATACTTGGATAGCTCAGATGGTAAAGAATTCGATGGGCATTTTCTCTTTGGCCCACTTCAACGCGAGGTCGGCCTTGTTACAATGGATTTGGCGATGTAGTGTCAGAGGGTGGCCGGATGCCCTTCCTGCCGCCATACCATACCCCCCGGGACGGAGTCAGTGTACCGCAGCTGTGTGCGTCTAGTGGATAAATGTCTGCGAATCGTGTAACTGAGGCGGGACGTGAGAACCAGCCCGGTATTCATCTAGGGGGATGTGGATAACGGGTTCGATCCGGGGCGGGCGCGCCTACCCGAGTCCAGGAAGCAGCGCATTAGCGCTCTCGGCTAACCTCGCCGGTATTTAATAACCTCTAATATTACAGTAGATAATTTTATTAAACTAATAAGAAAGTATCAGAATCTATTAGGAAACTCAAAGATTAGTAAAAAAAAATTAGACCTTTTGAGATGCGAAACAGCAACACAGCACCTACACCACTCCATTGTTCTGCGACGCTGCTCTTTACGCTATAAGGAGCATGTATTACATGCGACCAAATTCAGCAGTTTACCGACTCCTGAAGGCTTTAATCGAAGCTACCTTATTACCTGAAATATAATTATAACAAATTGTACCAAGAACAATGAGTGTTTGAACAGTCGTCAATGTGTCATTGCCTTGAAACGGCGTACTTTCATAAAACGTAAGTCACAATACTTATTGAACCACTAATATTACGTTTCCAGTCATTTTGTTGCAACAAATCGTAGAATTTACAATCTGTTATGCAGAGATCCTCAATTTGATGATGCTTAAGGGCATACAGAGCATAAATACATATGGTCTTCAGCTGAAAGCCAATATGACGTCTCGTGACTGTACTGAAGAGGGATGGCGGCATGTGACGTAGACGGCGTTCTTTCATCTCGCTGGTCTACGATAAAACGCACATCCAGAATACCTGATGTATATTGATCTGAACGTTCGGAAAGACTTCTCAATGTCTCTTTTCTACGCTATGACGTTAGAAACATGGCAAGTTCAACACTCAAAATTCGAAGTCACGGTCCGTTTGCCGACGGCTGAAGCTATAACCAGAGAAGTTAAAATACAGTTTTCTACATTCCTTTCACATATCATTTGCTCACTTACGTTTTACTATCTTTTAACAGCATCATAGTTTAACCCTCTCTAGTTATAACACGGTTGCGGTTGTTCGACCTGCAAGTTGCTAGTTATGTAAACATAACTTCGAAGCGTGCGTCTAGCGGTATATTGGCGGTAGACCTAGAAAGAAATCATTCAACTGAACTCTCGATCCCAGTGTTACGTAATTTGAAATGAATTTAAATCTGTGTTTAAAAGACGGGTAAATAATCATACTATGCCTCGTACGAAATTACAGGATCCACAATTATCCAGTTCGACTTAACTCATGCATACGTGTGTTCTAGTTCGTTCTCACTAACTGCTTAGCCGGCCGGAGTGGCCGTGCGGTTCTAGGCGCTACAGTCTGGAACCGAGCGACCGCTACGGTCGCAGGTTCTAATCCTGCCTCAGCCATGGATGTGTGTGATGTCCTTAGGTTAGTTAGGTTTAATTAGTTCTAAGTTCTAGGCGACTGATGACCTCAGAAGTTAAGTCGCATAGTACTCAGAGCCATTTCACTAACTGCTTAACAACAGATTCCAATTATGCTTCAGATTTTAACTGAATAAAGTCATCGGTATATTTGCAGGGACGACAACAAATTTCCTGATTTGGCTGTTTCCCAAAGCTCTTTAAAATTTTGTTTCTGTGAGGATTCACAGTCTCTAAACACTTTATAAAAAAACAGCGTACAACGGATCACGTTCTCTTTTACATGAAATTCTGTTGTACTTCTCGACCCTAAGAGTGTTCTAAGAACAGCTTGTACAGTACAATCACGGAATGGTTTATAGTTACATATTAGCTTAATATTTCTGGAGCATTTAACTTTGTGGGTTGTTATTAAACAATTAAAAACAAATTTAGTCACTAATAATCAAACGACTATTAGAACACAGGAGCTCGTTCAAACGCTTGGCTATAGGTCAGGCATCCTTTTGTAGTTGTTAGTATTAGAATGTCACAAGAGGGCTAAATTGCTGCCGAGCAGTAAGTGAAAACAGCAGCGACGAAGAGTATTTTCGTCCAATTTCGTTTACTTTGGAATATTCACTGTAACTTGTCAAAAGAGGATACGGATCTTCCAAACGGATACCTACAGAACAGCCTCCAGTTCCGAAGTCCTACATCTACAGTTGCACTTATTGTACTGTATTCGTGGTTCACTTCGTAGCCTCCCCACCGTAGTTGTTTCTGTATGAAATCTAGCCCAACTTTACGTCCCACTCTATAAAAGTCTACGTATCAGCTAAACTATGTCCCACAAACTGTTATCCTACTTAAAGTCATATGCTAACCTTTGACTAAACAGAACCTAATTTGAACTGAACTGTAACTAATCTGAATACAGCTTGTCTTTATATTAATAGAGCAACTGAAGTGGAACAATTATCTGGCTCTAATCAAAATTTCCTCTTACATCGCGTCTTGAGAACATTGTTGCAGATTTCTAGAAAGCACAACAGCAAACAGTAAGCTGACAGTGGCTAAGCTAGATTTCTATTGCTAAATAAAATTTTCAACTGGTGCACAGAACATGTGGTAAAGCATAATAATAAATAGTGAAGTGGGGAGAGTAACTGTTCGTATGAAAGGATATTCCAAGACAACGATTTTAGAATGAAGTGTATATTCAGCAAGACAGAGGTAAAACTTCGGGTGATCTTCACACATAACATTAGTCTGAACAGCACTCCGTTAACAAAGTGAACAATGATTTAAAGAGGGTGCAATACTGAAAGAGAATTTCTATAAAAATCAAACAGCTTAATCATTTAATATGTTAATACATGACTCAGGGAAGTGGGTGGTTTTTCTCTGCACCTTACAACTTCACATAGCAATCTACTCTCCCCAACGGTGTGCTCTCCTTCATGGCGATATAATACTACAAAGTATCAGAACAGAAACAGTTACTACTTGTAAAACACGTAGAAAACATCACAGGTATGGAAAAGAGGAGACTTGAATTTCGATTTACACGAAGAGAGACGCTCAGTAATGAAAACATTTTTTTCCCTTTTGAACGGTGGTGTCGATAACCCACAAAATTTCTTCGGCTTTGCATTTCGCGACCATACGAATTGCAAATTAGTAAAGCAGCTTGCAGAACTTCATGAATTATGCACGAAAGTCAGCGGTCTCTGCTCTCATTCATTGCTAGAAAAGTCTCGAGGTGTTCCAGAGCGAACAGCTGTGGCATTACAGAGCGTTAGCTGCAGGTAAAGGACGAAGAACTACTTCATGGCACCGTCTCCACTAACAGAAAGAAATTCTCAACTTACTTAGTCCCTTATTCGAACAATAACAAACAGATTTTTCGTATTTTTGTGCTTAGTGACAGTTGAAAATCCCAGTTTTCGATTTACGACTTAGTTAAATTAAAGCTGTCATCAGTAAAGAGGATGATTGACATCTAAGAATGTTCATGATCTCTAGCTTGTCAAGAAACTCAACGGCATATAGAAAATGAGAGGAGACTGAGTTTCACGATCCGTCGACAGCGTGATCATTGGATGTGTAACATCTTGCTCTGTTAAACAAGGTGTCGAAGTAAGTAGGCAGAAACTGATTCTTAAGAAGCATAGCCACTTTGAGCGGATATGATTTAGGGATGTAACAAATAATCTAAATCATGATCCTTTATCCACCTAAATATTAGGCCGCCTCGTTGGTAATAGTGGAGCCTATAGTTTAGCATAAAGTACGAAAGGCGTGAAACACGGTTAGCAGTTGCATAATGCGTTATCAGAGGCAAATGTAACAATACACCCAATAAACATTTTTGGACAAATCAAGAACTGGAGAACATCCCCACTAAACTATCATTCTAAGATTTAACTATTCCCTCTTCGTCTTCTCTTACATTTCATCTTATTTTCTTCTGTTGTGGCACGTGATACAACTTCTGGCAGACATCGTATGCGGCTGCTGTAAGAAGAAATGCCAGACACGTTTCACAAACTAACTTCAGTTAGTGTGGAGTTTACTCCTACCAAGGAGACGACATTAACCTCTGCTAAGGTTTTCACGTTTAACATGCAAGGTATAGAAATTTCAGTTAGTGTATCGCCGAAAGTTGCCTTTGAATACTACAGTCTCTAACGCAGAATTAAAAAAAAAAAAAAAAAAAAAAAAAAAAACAAGAAAGTTAAAGGACTGAGTGTTTGTCTAAATTTTATAAGGCTATTAATTAGCAGAGGTAAATGATTTTTAAAACTCTAAATGAAGCAACAGTTGAATGAGCAAACAGGCAAACACTACGTGAGAAAGGCACAAAAAGCACCATAGTGGTAGAGATGTGTTGACTCGAAATCGCTGAAGTACAAGCTGGGCTCAGATTTTACTTTCTAAATATACAGAGAAACAGAGAATCGTACCTTGATTTTAGAATATTATCTCATTTTCTCGTAAGTGGTAATCGTGTGGTCTGCAGCTTATTGGTGTATCTGATGTTAAGAATACGCAACTAAACAGGGTAATCCTACGTTGGGATACCACCTTACCATACGCACTTTTAGTGCCAGGCGGGAGGGGTTTGCGCGCCACATTGACGTAAAGGACTACGCCGAAGGTAGCTTAGCTACTGACAGGGCCACCCAAGCCTGGACAGGCGTCAGCGGAGGAGCCTAATGAGGTGTGTCTCACAGATTATGGAGGCAGGGCGCTTTTTCCCCAGTGAGCTCCACCAACAGTGGTTGTGTAAGGGCACAACGCTTGTATTGTAAGCTCCGGGTATACTTCAGCGACCTCCATTAGGTACGAGGGTGGAATGTTGTGTGTTCTCAGTCTCAAGGTGTGTTACGTGCTGATGGGTGAGTGGCTGTTGAGGTAAACCAGTAGCTAGTGGCCAAGCTCTGGGGCGCCTCCCCCTCCCCCCCCCCCCCTTCCCGTTCCTTTCCCCCCTCTCCCCTCCTCACAGTATAAGGCTTGCTCATGTACGCGGAACTCTTAAGTCGACATTTATTCCCCCAGCTGCTTCTTGGATTACCACGGAGCGACCTCACATGAAAACTAGTCCTGAGGAGAAGGCTGTATCGTCAGACAGCACCTGCAGCCACGCAACAAAGAAAGCTCGGACATTCATGTCTGACTGCCAGAGAAACTTCAGAATGATAGGACGACGGTCTTCCATAATCAAGAGTGAAGGGGAAATCTCTGAAAAGATTTCCTCTTTCTATATTCAGTAAGACTTTAGGATATTGCTAGGTGTTTAAGAAGTATTAGACGACTTCGTAATGGTACAATACTACAATAGCTGAAATAAGCACGTCACAACAAGCATCTAAGCTACTAGTAAGCAAGAAATTAGGTTACTATAATGTTTTAGCGGAAATGCATAACACCTTTCACTTCGACATAGATGTAGTTACTTGCTCCGATGTAATGGAGATAGACAATGTGGAATTACAAGAATGGAAATACATGGGCGTCGCAGAAGTGCTGAACTATATGAGGAAAGTAAACGGCACATCAGGAAGAACTGAAACATTTATTTTAACAAAGAGAAAATGGTTCAATCAGGTTGTAATATATTTATTGTCCGTGCTGTTGTATAATTTCACTTTTAGTCACTTTCAAGTACTTACCACAAGCTTCCAGCTTCCTATCACATTTGACTAAATAGCTTGTAAACTTGTAAAGGCGCACATCCCTTTCATGTGCGTGTGTAGCACAAACATAATCCAATAGAGCACTAAATTACGTCCATAATAAGTGTTTGAAAAATTCTTAAAGAATTGGAGGTTTACTGGTATCTATAGAATCAATGAGTCACAACTGCAATCTTTCAACGTATACAAATGCCGGTGTCTACTAATTTGAAGCGATATGAAGCTGGGTGATCTCAGAGGCTCTTCGTAGGTAAAGCAGAATTCAGTTCGCTGGTAGAATACTTTTTTTGGTCATCAGTCTACTGACTGGTTTGATGCGGCCCGCCACGAATTCCTTTCCTGTGCTAACCTCTTCATCTCAGAGTAGCACTTGCAACCTACGTCCTCAATTATTTGCTTGACGTATTCCAATCTCTGTCTTCCTCTACAGTTTTTGCCCTCTACAGCTCCCTCTAGTTCCATGGAAGTCATTCCCTCATGTCTTAGCAGATGTCCTATCATCCTGTCCCTTCTCCTTATCAGTGTTTTCCACATGTTCCTTTCCTCTCCTGCCGGCCGAAGTGGCCGTGTGGTTAAAGGCGCTGCAGTCTGGAACCGCAAGGCCGCTACGGTCGCAGGTTCGAATCCTGCCTCGGGCATGGATGTTTGTGATGTCCTTAGGTTAGTTAGGTTTAACTAGTTCTAAGTTCTAGGGGACTAATGACCTCAGCAGTTGAGTCCCATAGTGCTCAGAGCCATTTGAACCATTTTTTTTCCTCTCCGATTCTGCGTAGAACCTCCTCATTCCTTACCTTATCATTCCACCTAATTTTTAACATTCGTCTATAGCACCACATCTCAAATGCTTCGATTCTCTTCTGTTCCGGTTTTCCCACAGTCCATGTTTCACTACCATACAATGCTGTACTCCAGACGTACATCCTCAGAAATTTCTTCCTCAAATTAAGGCCGGTATTTGATATCAGTAGACTTCTCTTGCCCAGAAATGCATTTTTTGCCATAGCGAGTCTCCTTTTGAAGACCTCCTTGCTCCGTCCGTCCTTGGTTATTTTACTGCCTAGGTAGCAGAATTCCTTAACTTCATTGACTTCGTGACCATCAATCCTGATGTTAAGTTTCTCGCTGTTCTCATTTCTACTACTTCTCATTACCTTCGTCTTTCTCCGATTTACTCTCAAACCATACTGTGTACTCATTAGACTGTTCATTCCTTTCAGCAGATCATTTAATTCTTCTTCACTTTCACTCAGGATAGCAATGTCATCAGCGAATCGTATCATTGATATCCGTTCACCTTGTATTTTAACTCCACTCCTGAACCGTTCTTTTATTTCCATCATTGCTTCCTCGATGTACAGATTGAAGAGCCTTGTCTTACACCCTTCTTAATACGAGTACTTCATTCTTGATCGTCCACTCTTATTATTCCCTCTTGGTTGTTGTACTTATTGTATATGACCCGTCTCTCCCTATAGCTTACCCCTACCTTTTCCAGAATCTCGAACAGCTTGCACCATTTTATATTGTCGAACGCTTTTTCCAGGTCGACAAATCCTATGAGAGTGTTTTGATTTTTCTTTAGCTTTGCTTCCATTATTAGCCGTAACGTCAGAATTGCCTCTCTCGTCCCTTTACTTTTCTTAAAGCCAAACTGATCGTCACCTAGCGCATTCTCAATTTTCTTTTCCATTCTTCTGTATATTATTCTTGTAAGCAGCTTCGATGCATGAGCTGTTAAGCTGATTGTGTGATAATTCTCGCACTTGTCAGCTCTTGCCGTCTTCGGAATTGTGTGGATGATGCTTTTCCGAAAGTCAGATGGTATGTCGCCAGACTCATATATTCTACACAGCAACGTGAATAGTCGTTTTGTTGCTACTTCCCCCAATGATTTTAGAAATTCTGATGGAATGTTATCCATCCCTTCTGCCTTATTTGACCGTAAGTCCTCCAAAGCTCTTTTAAATTCCGATTCTAATACTGGATCCCCTATCTCTTCTAAATCGACTCCTGTTTCTTCTTCTCATAGAGGCTTGCAATGTATTCTTTCCACCTATCTGCTCTCTCCTCTTCATTTAACAGTGGAATTGCCGTTGCACTCTTAATGTTACCACCGTTGCTTTTAATGTCACCAAAGGTTGTTTTGACTTTCGTGTATGCTGAGTCTGTCCTTCCGACAATCATATCTTTTTCGATGTCTTCACATTTTTCCTGCAGCCATTTCGTCTTAGCTTCCCTGCACTTCCTATTTATTTCATTCCTCAGCGACTTGTATTTCTGTATTCCTGATTTTCCCGGAACATGTTTGTACTTCCTTCTTTCATCAATCAACTGAAGTATTTCTTCTGTTACCCATGGTTTCTTCGCAGCCACCTTCTTTGTACCTATGTTTTCCTTCCCAACTTCTGTGTTGGCCCTTTTTAGAGATGTCCATTCCTCTTCAACTCTACTGCCTACTGCGCTATTCCTTATTGCTGTATCTATAGCGTTAGAGAACTTCAAACGTATCTCGTCATTCCTTAGTACTTCCGTATCCCACTTCTTTGCGTATTGATTCTTCCTGACTAATGTCTTGAATTTCAGCCTACTCATCATCACTACTATATTGTGATCGGAGTCTATATGTTCTCCTGGGTACGCCTTACAATCCAGTATCTGATTTCGGAATCTCTGTCTGACCATGATGTAATCTAATTGAAATCTTCCCGTGTCTCCCGGCCTTTTCCTAGTATACCCTTTCCTCTTGTCATTCTTGAACATGGTATTCGCTATTACTAGCTGAAACTTGTTACAGAACTCAATTAGTCTTTCTCCTCTTTCATTCCTCGTCCCAAGCCCATATTCTCCTGTAACCTTTTCTTCTACTCCTTCCCCTACAACTGCATACCAGTCGCCCATGACTACTAGATTTTCGTCCCCATTTACATACTGCATTACCCTTTCAATATCCTCATTCACTTTCTCTATCTGTTCATCTTCAGCTTGCGACGTCGGCATGTATACCTGAACTATCGTTGTCGGTGTTGGTCTGCTGTCGATTCTGATTAGAACAACCCGGTCACTGAGCTGTTCACAGTAACACACCCTCTGTCCTACCTCCCTATTCATAACGAATCCTACACCTGTTATACCATTTTCTGCTGCTGTTGATATTACCCGATGCTCATCTGACCAGAAATCCTTGTCTTCCTTCCACTTCACTTCACTGACCCCTACTACACTCCTGGAAATGGAAAAAAGAGCACATTGACACCGGTGTGTCAGACCCACCATACTTGCTCCAGACACTGCGAGAGGGCTGTACAAGCAATGATCACACGAACGGCACAGCGGACACACCAGGACCCGCGGTGTTGGCCGTCGAATGGCGCTAGCTGCGCAGCATTTGTGCACCGCCGCCGTCAGTGTCAGCCAGTTTGCCGTGGCATACGGAGCTCCATCGCAGTTTCCACAGTACATCGATGTTGTCGCCAGTGGTCGGCGGAAGGTGCACGTGCCCGTCGACCTGGGACCGGACCGCAGCGACGCACGGATGCACGCCAAGACCGTAGGATCCTACGCAGTGCCGTAGGGGACCGCACCGCCACTTCCCAGCAAATTAGGGACACTGTTGCTCCTGGGGTATCGGCGAGGACCATTCGCAATCGTCTCCATGAAGCTGGGCTACGGTCCCGCACACCGTTAGGCCGTCTTTCGCTCACGCCCCAACATCGTGCAGCCCGCCTCCAGTGGTGTCGCGACAGGCGTGAATGGAGGGACGAATGGAGACGTGTCGTCTTCAGCGATGAGAGTCGCTTCTGCCTTGGTGCCAATGATGGTCGTATGCGTGTTTGGCGCCGTGCAGGTGAGCGCCACAATCAGGACTGCATACGACCGAGGCACACAGGGCCAACACCCGGCATCATGGTGTGGGGAGCGATCTCCTACACTGGCCGTACACCACTGGTGATCGTCGAGGGGACACTGAATAGTGCACGGTACATCCAAACCGTCATCGAACCCATCGTTCTACCATTCCTAGACCGGCAAGGGAACTTGCTGTTCCAACAGGACAATGCACGTCCGCATGTATCCCGTGCCACCCAACGTGCTCTAGAAGGTGTAAGTCAACTACCCTGGCCAGCAAGATCTCCGGATCTGTCCCCCATTGAGCATGTTTGGGACTGGATGAAGCGTCGTCTCACGCGGTCTGCACGTCCAGCACGAACGCTGGTCCAACTGAGGCGCCAGGTGGAAATGGCATGGCAAGCCGTTCCACAGGACTACATCCAGCATCTCTGCGATCGTCTCCATGGGAGAATAGCAGCCTGCATTGCTGCGAAAGGTGGATATACACTGTACTAGTGCCGACATTGTGCATGCTCTGTTGCCTGTGTCTATGTGCCTGTGGTTCTGTCAGTGTGATCATGTGATGTATCTGACCCCAGGAATGTGTCAATAAAGTTTCCCCTTCCTGGGACAATGAATTCACGGTGTTCTTATTTCAATTTCCAGGAGTGTATATCTAGATTGAGCCTTTGCATTTCCCTTTTCAAATTTTCTAGTTTCCCTACCACGTTCAAGCTTCTGACATTCCACGCCCCGACTCGTAGAACGTTATCCTTTCGTTGATTATTCAATCTTTTTCTCATGGTAACCTCCCCCTTGGCAGTCCCCTCCCGGAGATCCGAATGGGGGACTATTCCGGAATCTTTTGCCAGTGGAGAGATCATCATGACACTTCTTCAATTACAGGCCACATGTCCTGTGGATACACGTTACGTGTCTTTAATGCAGTGGTTTCCATTGCCTTCTGCATCCTCATGTCGTTGATCATTGCTGATTCTTCCGCCTTTAGGGGAAATTTCCCACCCCTAGGACAAGAGGGTGCCCTGAACCTCTATCCGCTCCTCCGCCCTCTTTGACAAGGCCGTTGGCAGAATGAGGCTGACTTCTTATGCCGGAAGTCTTCGGCCGCCAATGCTGATTATTTATCAAAATTTAGGCAGTGGGGGGATCGAACCCGGGACCGAAGACGTTTTTGATTAAGAATCAAAGACGCTACCCCTAAACCACGGGTACCCTCGCTATAATACTAACGAAATGAAATCAGTCTACAAAGCAGACTTCTTAAAAAAGACTCATGCCCGACATCCTACAATATTGTGTGAAACACGTACCAAATACCAGTGGGTACTGGAAGTATACAAAGATGTTGCAGTAAGAATAGTCACAGGTCTGTCTGACCCATGTGAGGGCATTACAGAGATGCCGAAAATGCTGAATTGGCAGACTCCTGAAAAGAGACGCAAACCATCCCGTGAAAGCCTAGTTATAAGGTTTCAAAGACCATCTTTAAGTGATGGATCTAGGAATATAGTCTAGCCTCTTACCTACCCACTGAAAGAAACACTCAAATAAATTATTACTCAAATTGCTCACTTTTCACCTTCAGATTTATTTCCGTCATCAGATATCCAACTACACAGAGCATCATAGGATATGAACGTTGCTACATGAATATACAGGATGTCCCAAAATAATGTATACAGTCTTTGAAACAGAATACGATGAAAAACATAATAATGCTTTCTTTTGTTTCAGGATTGTTAGCAAACACGGCGTTATCGCTTGAACAACGGAAATGGGTGCTAAAGTATTACTGTAAAACGGAGAATGTGAGTGCGGTAGTCGACTATGGAGAGTTGAATTTGGAACACCACCACCGACAAGGGTAACAATTAACAAGAATCAGAGATAAGTTTGAAGTCGAAGGGACGGTGCACGATATGAAGAACGGACACAGCGGACGAAAGAGAAGTTCAGCAGACAATGAGAATGTTGATGCAGTAATCCAGGCATACACACGATCCCCGAAAACATCTGTGAGGCAATGCTCTCGTAATACTGGGATCTGCAGAAACAGTGTTCATAGAATTTTGCGGTCTCAGAACTTTAACTCTTACATTCAACAATTTCTCCAAGCTCTTAACGAGGATGATCCTGATAGGTGAAGCGACTTTTGTGAGTGGTTCATTAACAGATGTGAAGAAGAGTAACGTTTGCAGGATCGAATTCTTTAGTCAGAAGAAGCGATGTTTTACCCTGATGGGACAATCGACTACCAAAATTGTGTGTAATGGGCCAGGGAGAATCCACACGTAACCGAGAAAAGGCACGTTAATCTTCCAGGAGTAACAGTCTGGTGTGGTCTGTCTACTAGAGGACAGCCCATGGTCTCGCCGTCACGTTCTCGCTTCTCGAGCACGGGGTCCCGGATTCGATTCCCGGCGGGGCAGGGATTTTCACCTGCCTCGAGATGACTGGGTGTTTGTGTTGTCCTCAAAATTTCATCGTCGTTCATGAAAGTGGCGAGATTGAACTGAGCTGATAACCGCGCAGTTGAGCGCCCAACAAACTAAAAATTATCATCATCATCATCTCCTAGAGGGTTAATCGGACCGTACACCTTTGACAACATTATCACGGGCGACTCGCACTTGGAAATGTCGGAAATGATAACTCCTGGTCTTAGCGTTGTGTGTGGAAATGAAGATGATTGCTTTCAACAGGATGAGGCGCCACCTCGCTTTCACCTGGATGTGAGGGCATTTCGCAATCTTACATTCCCTGCCGGACGGTTAGGACGAAGAGGGAGTGCGGAGTATTCCGCTCTGTCTTCAGATTTAACTCCTCTAGACTTATTTATGTGGGGTATTCTCAAGAGCACGGTTTACACTGCGATACCACACACACTGGGTGGTCTTAGAGAGCAAATTGAACAAGCCTGTGACGCTATTCCGTTGGAAACAATAAAGTTGGCATGTCGCTCAGTCGTAATTCGTTGTCGACGGTGTATTGCGATGGACGGACACCAATTTGAACATTTACCACCTTAAGTCGGACCATGAGGCACCTAACACCACTAAAATTGTATTTCTAACCACTTTCATTAAATAGATGTTCAGTTTCAAAGACCGAGCGAGGTGGCGCAGTGGTAAAACACTGGACTCGCATTCGGGAGGACGACGGTTCAATCACGCGTCCGGCCATCCTGATTTAGGTTTTCCGTGATTTCCCTAAATCACTCCAGGCAAATGCCGGGATGGTTCCTCTGAAAGGGCACGGCCGACTTCCTTCCCCATCCTTCCCTAATCCGATGAGACCGATGACCACGCTATCTGGTCTCCTTCCCCAAAACCAACCAACCAACCAACCAACCAGTTTCAAAGAGTGTATACATTATTTTGGGACACCCTGTATAACATAGGCTGGCAGACTACTGAGGTGCTGAAGTGCTGCGAAAACTGGTTGAGAGTCAAGGTTGCCGCGTTAGCTGTTGCATTGTTTTATTACGTACCGCTCCCGTAAGTTTCGCGAAGAGAAGCTTAAACTAATTACAACGTGCACAGAAACATGTAAGCAAACATTGTTGTCGAATTCTTTCTCTAGGTCCACAAATGTTAGGCAGGTATCTTGATTTGTCTTCAGTCTGTTTTGCCGGCCGAGGTGGCCGAGCGGTTCTAGGCGCTACAGTCTGGAACCGCGCTACCGCTACGGTCGCAGGTTCGGATCTTGCCACGGGCATGGATGTGTGTGATTTCCTTAGGTTAGTTAGGTTTAGTAGTTCTAAGTTCTAAGGCACTGATGACGTCAGAAGATATATCCCATAGTGCTCACAGCCATTTGAACCATTTGAATCAGTCTGTTTTATATTACTAGGAACAACGTCGCAATTACTTCTCGGGTTCCATTTCCCTTCTTGAAACCAAACTCATATTGTCCACTATGTTACCAATGTTTCTACCACTATGTCTCCAATGTTTCTACACTGCCGTTTGTGAAAAGCGCAGCACCGAGATGGAGTTACCCGAATAGCGCCACACTTCGTGGAAATGGCGACGGGTGTGCAAGCAATACGTGATACGTTTTGCAGCGAGATGGGGGTACACGTAGGCCGAGCACAGCCCTTCCGTGTCGGTCCAACAGCGTCGGTGGAGAGCTGTCACACAAGGTGGAAACAATACAGTGAGTGCCAGTATGCCTCGTCGACGTCAAAGGGAGCCATATCGGCAAGTGAGCGACTTCGTACAGGGCAGGATGACCAGTCTCCAGGACACGGGGTTGTCAAACCGTGACATTTCGGCTCGTACAGGGCATGCTTTTACGACAGTGATGTGTGTGTGGAAGCAGTGGAAAGAGGAAGGTCGTACGCAGTGACGAGAGGGAACTGGACCATGGACCATAACCACAGCGCGGGATGACTGTTATCTTGTCCGCTGACCATTACGGACCGTACAGCGTCATCCACATTTTTGGCTCATCGCTGGAGCACTGAAAAAGGTTTGAATTTGTCTGCATCAACGGTTCGTCGCCGCCTGCTGCAGGTTGCGCTGGTTGCACGCATGCCATTACGTCCATTGTCCAGAAACCACAAGCTCTTCCGACTGCAATGGGCACGTGAACACCGACACGGGGGTGATGAGTGGTAACATGTAATCTTTTCTGACAAGTCCCTCTTCATCGTGTCCTACAGTGTTGGCCGCATACGTGCCCGGCGGTACCGTGGTCAGCGCAACCTGGAGGGCTGCATTGTGGAGCGGGCAAACACCAGGTGTGATGATTTGGGGCGCCATTCGTTACAACAACCGATCTCACCTCGTACCTATTGCGGGCACATTCAACAGCAACCGGTACCTAACGGAGGTTGTGGAACCTGAGGTACTCCCCCTGCTTCAGGCATCTCCACAGGCCACATTTCAACAGGACAATGCCCTGCCACATATTGAGTCGAATGTACAGCCCCTCTTCGAAGAGCGACGGGTACCATTGCTTCCCTGGCCTGCACGTTCGCCAGACATGTCGCCCATCGAACATGTCTGGGATATGGGTGGTCGGCACCTGGTGCGTCACGGTCCTCCAGTAACTGGTGTCACAGATTTGTGGGCTCGGATACAGGATACAGGAACGTATTCAGAACCTTATTGATTCAGTGCCACGGCGTATAGCAGCTCTAATTGCAGCGCATGGTGGCCACACGACATACTGAATAATATGGCTCAAAGGACATGTACAGATTTGAAAAGGTAATCATTTGTTACTTGTAATACACCTGACCCGTGGTATTAAATTAGTTGAACCTACGCGTTTCCTTCTTAGTGTTGCAGTTTCAACCAACGGTAGTGTATCCTTTCATTTGCATATTTTACTGCTCATCAGAAGCATGACTTCTCAGACTAATCATCCGATGGAGTTATATGCACGGTCCACTCACGTTAATATGACTACCACAAATTTTGACTTCAGCGTGCAATAACCACTCACAGATGGTAGGTCGCAGTACTAACGGTGGAGGGTTTATGACGTGTGTCAGTTGGACGCGGTAAACAGTGTAGTGGTTGTCGTAATGCGGAAACGTAGCAATGTATCAAACGCCTAAAGGCCGTGATCATTGTCTTTCGCGCCAAGAGTGGAGACATTTCCGAAACGGCTGAGTTTCGAAGTGTTCGCGTGCCGCCGTGGATAAGGTGTGCCGTGCATGGCGAAAAAGTACTATCCAAAACATGGGCTGAGGCAGCTGTGGAGTACCACGGGCAAAAGATAACAGGGGTGAACCATAGATGCGGTGATGTGTACGGACGAATAGACGTACAACCGTTGAGCAACTGAGCTGGCAGATGAACCAAGAGTCTATCAACAGAACACCATAGGTACAGTGAAAACAGGTGAAGATGCCATGGAGACAAGAGCTTTTTGAGTGAAGAATAAAATAAGAATCTTAAGAATGAAGTACAAAGACAGCATTATAAGTTGCTTAAGAATGAAACCTCAATTAAATGCATTAGAATGATGGAAAAAGTACAATGAAAGTCTGTATGACATAAAGAAACTGTTCCGGAAGTTGAAAAAAGGAGAGGAGGAATTGGCGTGGAAATGATCCAGTCATGTGGTCACAGTCTGATAGAGCTCTGACTTTTCTGAGCCGAGGCATGTTATTTTGTCTGGTGAAAATGCGTCAGACCACCATTCCTTTTGCTCCTAAAAGTCAGCTTCACTATCCTTCAGAGTCACAATAAGCTTTTCTTTCTAGAATACCGGAGTATGAAAAAAAATTTAATATCCACAGAAAATAATGGGCCACTGTATGGTAAAACACTTTTGGTGTAGCTGAACTACAGTATTAGGGACGCACCGGGGTACAGAGACGCAGGGACGGGTGGCGAGAGCGAGGCGAACGGCAGCTGGTGGCGTCGTGCAAACCGCAGACCGGATGGCGGCGGGCCTCATCAGCTCGGCACAGCCGTCTGCTGTGGCCGCCACTGTGCGATAGAGGCTGCTCTGTGTGTGCTGCGCCAGCAGTCGGGCACACCGCTGATTCTGCACTCGCCAGAAGCCCGCTGTTCACTCGGTGACGCCAGCCACACGAGCCACAGTCAATAACTGGGATTTGCAGTTGATCCTATTCACGTAACCGATTTCAGCCTTTCCGCCCCTGGATTACAACTCGACAGATGGCACTTCTAGACCAAGATCCCAAGGCTGCCAGACGCTACTTATTTTCTACATAACGAAATGTGTCGTACGGGTTAGATCAGAAGTAGATCAAAAAGTCAGTATAAATTTGAAAACTGAATAAATCACGGTTCAAATGGTTCAAATGGCTCTGAGCACTATGGAACTTAACATCTATGGTCATCAGTCCCCTAGAACTTAGAACTACTTAAACTTAACTAACCCAAGGACATCACACAACACCCAGTCATCACGAGGCAGAGAAAATCCCTGACCCCGCCGGGAATCGAACCCGGTAACCCGTGCGTGGGAAGCGAGAACGCTACCGCACGACCACGAGCTGCGGACATAAATCACGGAATAATGTAGATAGAGAGGTACAAATTGACACACATACTTGGAGTGACATGGGGTTTTATTAGAACAAAAAAAAAAAAAAATACGAAAGTTCAAAAATGTCCGGCTTCATCTGATCACAATAGCAATAATTAGCATAACAAACTAAGACAATGCAAAGATGATGTTCTTTACAGGAAATGCTCACTATGTCCACCATCATTCCTCAACAATAGCTGTAGTCGAGGAATAATGTTGTGAACAGCACTTTGAAGCATGTCCGGAGTTATGGTGAGGCATTGGCGTCGGATGTTGTCTTTCAGCATCCATAGAGATGTCGGTCGATGGCGATACACTTGCGACTTCAGGGAATCCCAAAGCCAATAATCGCACGGACTGAGGTCTGGGGACCTGGGAGGCCAAGCATGAAGAAAGTGGCGGCTGAGCACACGATCATCACCAAACGACGCTCGCAAGAGATCTTTCACGCGTCTAGCAATATGGGGTGGAGCGCCATCCTGCATAAACACCGTACGTTCCAGCAGGTGTTTCTCAGCCAGGCTGGGGATGATACGATTCTGTAACATATCGGCGTACCTCTCACCAGTCACGGTAGCAGTTACAAAACCATAACCACGCATTTCCTCGAAGAAAAAAGGCCCGATAACGGTAGATGTGGGAAATCCAACCAATACCGTGACTTTCTCGTCGTGCAATGGAGTTTCCACGACAGTTCTAGGATTTTCGGTAGCCCAAATTCTGCATTTGTGGGCGTTGACAGACCCTCCGAGCGTGAAATGAGCTTCGTCGGTCCACAACACGTTACTCAACCAATCGTCATCTTCCGCCATCTTTTGAAACGCCCACACCGCAAATGCCCTCGGCTTCACAAAATCGCCAGGTAACAGTTCATGATGCCGATGGATTTTGTACGGATAGCATCGGAGGGCACGCCTAAGTGCCAACCAAACAGTAGTGTATGGAATGGCGGTGCGACGTGCGATTGCATGAGCGCTGACTTCCCCGTGCATAGACGAACCCGCTACAGTGTACATTTCTTCCTGAACTGTCTCAGCAGCATTACGCCTTGTGCTCGGTCAGCCACTACGGGGTCTATCGTCTAAACAACCCGTGGCTTCGAACTTTGAAATCATTCTCGCCACTGCTGCATTTGTCAACGAACCTTTACGCGTTCGAATCCCCTTCCTATGGCGACAGGATCGTAACTCTGAACTAGCACATTCCCCATTCTGATATCACAGTTTCCCTAAAAGCGCCTTTTCAGCTAACGTCAACATGCTGCGACTGCTGGCGCATCTGATACTCTCTCTCATTACAGCTCCTTTTATACACGATTGTCATGCGCAGTCACTTACGTTTTGCTGTCCAGCGCCATCTGTGGGACATTTTGTGAACTTTGTTTTTATTTATTTTTTGTTCTAATAAAACCCCATGTCATTCCAAGCATGTGTGTCAATTTTTACCTTTCTATCTACATTATTCCGTGGTTTATTAAGTTTTCAAATTTATACTGACTTTTTGATCACGCGATATTAATACACTGAGGAGCCAAAAACACTGGTACATCTGCCTAATATCGTGTAGTGCCCCCGCGAGCACTCGGAAGTGCCGCATCACGACATGGCATGTACTCGACTAATGTCAGAGGTAGCGCTGGAGGGAACTGACACCTTGAATCCTGCAGGGTTGTCCATAAATCCGTAAGAGTACGAGAGGGTGGAAATCCCTTCTGAACAGCGGGTTGCAAGGCATCCCACATATGCTCAATAATGTTCATGTTTGGGGAGTTTGGCGGTCAGCGGAAGTGTTTAAACTCAAGAGTGTTCCCGGAGCTACTCTGTAGGAATTCTGGACGTGTGGGTTGTCGCATTATCCTGCTGGAATTGCCTACGTCCGTCGGAATGCACAATGGACATGAATGGATGCAGGTGATCGAACATGATGCTTACGTACGTGTCACCTTTCAAAGTTGTATCTAGACGTCCCATATCATTCCAACTGGACACGCCTCACACCATCGTTGGAGACAACCTCATCAATGCATGGTCCCTGCATGTTAGCAGGGGATTGTTCAAGCAGGTGGAGACTGCACAGTATCAATGAAATTCAATCAATGCAATCAATCAGAGGTACACAGTATCAATGAAATTTAATAATCAATAATGCCAGACAGTTTCCGTCTGCCGTAATTTCCACCACACTGTTTCAAGTTCACGAAAAAATAACAGTATACCTACAGTCTGAGTGTGTATTTTTGTATGAGATATTTAGGGAACTATTTCAATACGTAAATTATGCTTGGGACGTATGAGTTCCAGCTTTAACTGTATCTTCTTAGCGGACAGCAGACCCAGGTTCAAGTTCCGTCCGTGGCACAAATTTAATTCATTTCTTCAGGTTATATCATTATCGTATTTCAATATAATTTGTAAGTTTGCATAAAAATCGTAGTGGCCAAACATCCCCCAGATACATTTAAAATGTCACCATGAGCACGAGCGCGTGATTGACAATCAGATGGCTTTGTAACACAACCCCATTGAACTTATGTTTTTTTGTGGTCTAATGAAACTGTCCGTATGAATCAAATGATATTTTAATACTAATTTACAAATTACAGTATGGTATTAAATTGTTGACGTACGGACGAAAGTTATACGCTAAATGTATTCTGAAAATGGACGTTTCTTACCAGCATTTAATTTCATCAAGATATATTGATTTGCATTTTTTCTTACAAGATAGAAATGTGTACAGTAAATATTTTAAAAATGTTATTTAAAGATTAGTTATTTTCATTAATAAGCATATTGCGCTTCTTTAACGTTCATCATCGTCGTCGTTAATATTTAATAACTCGTCACCCAGCCAGTCTTGGTACTGGATATCTAAGTCATCTTAATCATCAGAATTATTTGTGTCTGCCTCTCTAAAAACAAATACCATAATTAAGAGTCGAATAGTTACCAATTTATAAAAGTAATTTTAAGCTAAAGCGAAATACTTGAATTTGACTCAAGCGAGTTACTAAAGAAAGCCAGTAATTGGTCTCCGTCGAACCAATTGAATTGCTACTGGGTGTCTTTTAACTTCCGCCTATTGTTTTCAAATCAGAAAATATCGAGAATCTTCATTATGAGCATAAGTCCAGAGACTAGGGTCGTAATTTGCTCCCCGGAACTGCTGTCGACGTTCACTCGCATCTAAGTTTTTAATATTTTACCGAGTGCACGCTTCATTTACGTTGGAAGCAGTGTAAGTGTTAACGAACAATTGAAGTCTTACAGCATCTACATCTTTAATTACTGCAATGTTGTTAACATTACAAATTAATTCTTGAATTACATTGAAGGTTTTTTCTTATTGTTAGGATTCATTGAATAACTGCAGCTCACCGAATCTGGTAAATGCGTCTTGGTACTGTCCTTTGTTTGCCTTTCTTGGAAAAAGCTAGGTTACAATCACACCCAGTGATCGCATGAAAGCCTGGTAAGTTTCGAGAAATGGACAGTCCCAACTTCCCGTAAATATTTTAAAGATCAACGTATCTCAGCTTATTTCCTGTGTCAGTCAATATTCACAAGTCAGGTGAGAGTCATCGTGCTTTAAATGATGCATATTGCCCAGCATGATTGCTGCAATATGCAGTGTGAGTCACCTAACATTACCGCTGGATATATTTCGTAAACCACATCAAATACTGACGAATCGATTCCACAGACCGAACGTGAGGAGAGGGGCTAGTGTAATTGGTTAATACAAACCATAAAAAAATGCACGGAAGTATGTTTTTTAACACAAACCTACGTTCTTTTAAATGGAACCCCGTTAGTTTTGTTAGCACATCTGAACATATAAACAAATACGCAATCAGTGCCGTTTGTTGCATTGTAAAATGTTAATTACATCCGGAGATATTGTAACCTAAAGTTGACTCTTGAGTACCACTCCTCCGCTGTTCGATCGTGTCTATCGGAGAGCACCGAATTACGTAGGGATCCAAAGGGAACGGTGATGGACCTTAGGTACAGAAGAGACTGGAACAGCACATTACGTCCACATGCTAACACCTTTTTATTGGTCTTTTTCACTGACGCACATGTACATTATCATGAGGGGTGAGGTACACGTACACACGTGGTTTCCGTTTTCAATTACGGAGTGGAATAGAGTGTGTCCCGACATGTCAGGCCAATAGATGTTCAATGTGGTGGCCATCATTTGCTGCACACAATTGCAATCTCTGACGTAATGAATGTCGTACACGCCGCAGTACATCTTGTGTAATGTCGCCGCAGGTTGCCACAATACGTTGTTTCATATCCTCTGGGGTTGTAGGCACATCACGGTACACATTCTCCTTTAACGTACCCCACAGAAAGAAGTCCAGAGGTGTAAGATCAGGAGAACCGGCTGGCCAATTTATGCGTCCTCCACGTCCTATGAAACGCCCGTCGAACATCCTGTCAAGGGTCAGCCTACTGTTAATTGCGGAATGTGCAGGTGCACCATCATGCTGATACCACATACTTCTACTCGTTTCCAGTGGGACATTTTCGAGCAACGTTGGCAGATCATTCTGTAGACACGTGATGAATATTGCAGCTGTTTGGGCCCCTGCAATGAAGTGAGGACCAATGAGGTGGCCGCCAATGATTCCGCACCATACATTTACAGTCCACGGTCGCTGCCACTCTACCTGTCTGAGCCAGCGAGGATTGTCCACGGACCAGTAATGCATGTTCCGTAGATTCACTGCCCCGTGGTTTGTGAAACCCACTTCATCGGTAAACAGGTAGAACTGCAACGCATTCTCTGTTAATGCCCATTGACAGAATTGCACTCGATGATTAAAGTCATCACCATGTAATTGCTGATGTAGCGACACATGAAACGGGTGAAAGCGGTGACGATGCAGTATGCGCATGACACTACTTTGACTCAGTCCACCGGCTCTCGCAATGTCCCGTGTACTCATGTGTGGGTTCATGGCAACAGCAGCTAACACACCAACTGCACCCGCTTCTCCTGTGACGGGCCTGTTACGGATCCGTTTGCGTGCTACGACCATACCTGTTGCATACAGTTGGCGGTAGATGTTTTGCAATGTGCGGCACGTTGGATGCTCTCTGTCCGGGTACCGTTCTGCATACACCCTGCAAGCTTCAGCTGCATTTCGTCGACAATCGTCATAGATAAGTATCATCTCCGCCTTTTCAGAGTTCGAATACACCATGGTCACAGTTCCTACAACACTACACTATCACAGACGTCTGGTAACACGGTGTGTTACCGTCACCGCTTTCACCCGTTTCATGTGTCGCTACATCAGCAATTACATGGTGATGACTTTAATCATCGAGTGCAATTCTGTCAATGGGCATGTGTTACTTCAAGAAAGCCGGCCGAAGTGGCCGTGCGGTTCTAGGCGCTGCAGTCTGGAACCGCGAAACCGCTACGGTCGCAGGTTCGAATCCTGCCTCGGGCATGGATGTGTGTGATGTCCTTAGGTTAGTTAGGTTTAACTAGTTCTAAGTTCTAGGGGACTAATGACCTCAGAAGTTGAGTCCCATAGTGCTCAAAGCCATTTGTACCATTTGAACCATTTCAAGGAAACAAAAACTAAGATTGGTTGTAAAGTGCAGAAAGAGATTTATTTGGACGTGTGCTCGGTATATCGATTGACCATGAAATGGACGTGGCCAATATTCTGTTATATCCCATGAAGCAAAAGATATTATGATAACTGATGGTTTTTTTATTACGTCATACTGTGACGAATGTCCCTAAAACTTCTGAATGTATTTCAAAGAAAATTATACAAATGGTGACCCAATTAAAAGCAGCAAGCTATGACGTCATTTTTGACCAGTACATTTCGCTATCAGTTACAGATTATGAGAGATCTCTTCAGCATGAGTCAACACAGCTCGAGTTTAACATTACTGGACTCTATCAAGTTCGACCATCTGACTTCGCAAATGAATTGAAAGACATACGCTTTAAACACGCTATTGTTGATCTCTTTATCTTGCTCTGGGCTTCTAACTAGATGGTACCATTCATTGGCAATAAACGCGTTTTCGTTCATTGTAAACAGTGTCACTCTTATACTATCACCTATAATACAGTCGTGTCTGATATCGAAGAAAGTCTATCGTGTCTATATCATCGAAGGCTGACACGTAAATTGTGTACCATGTCTGTAATATTGATGCTAAGGCTAATTTTGTCAGTCGATATACAGGGTGAGTCACCTAACGTTACCGCTGGATATGTTTCGTAAACCACATCAAATACTGACGAACCGATTACACAGACCGAACGTGAGGAGAGGGGCTAGTGTAATTGTTTAATACAAACCATACAAAAATGCACGGAAGTATGTTTTTTAACACAAACCTACGTTTTTTTAAATGGAACCACGTTAGTTTTGTTAGCACATCTGAACATATAAACAAATACGTAATCAGTGCCGTTTGTTGCATTGTAAAATGTTAATTACATCCGGAGATATTGTAACCTAAAGTTGACGCTTGAAACCTCCGACGTTCAGTTGCGTGTTGTAACAAACACGGGCCACGGTCGGCGAGCAGCATCTGCAGGGACATGTTTACGATGACGACCGTGTTTACGAGTGTGGCTGTAGTGCACTGTTGTGGTTTCATCTAGCTGTCGCAGTGTCCGCATGTAGCGCTTGCTGCTATTGTTATTCTGCATTCGCCTCCGCACGCAGAGCAACGTAGAATAGTTGTCTATCGGATTTCTTTTTCTGCTCTTCTCAAACCTGTTTATGTCATCTGTATATTCTGCAATGAAACTTTTACGTTTGATCTTACAGTTTTGTTCAATATTCAGAAGGAATTTTTCACAGCAGAACCGTACAAACATACCGTCATTTGACCACTAGGGAGACTCCCATACGGACGACATAGAAATAAGCATACCTGGCGTAGAGAAACAACTAAAAGATTTGAAAACAAATAAATCACCATGTCCTGATGGAATCCCAGTTCCATCTTACAAAGAGTACTCTTCGGCCTTGGCCCCTTACCTAGCTTGCACTTATCGTGAATCTCGCGTCCAGGGAAAAATCCCAAGCAACTGGATAAAGCATAGGTCTCTCCAGTATATAAGAAAGGTAAAAAAAGGACCTGCAAAATTACAGACCAATATCCCATAACTTCTGACTGCTGCAGAATCCTTGAACACATTCTCAGTTCCAAAATAATAAACTTTCTTGAGACTAAGAAGCTTATGTGCACAGATCAGCATTGTTTTAGCAAGCATAATTCGTGCGAAATTCAGCTTGCACTTTTCTCACATAATATACTGAGAATTATGGATGATGGGAAACAGACAGATTCCATATTTTTAGATTTCTGGAAAGCATTTGACACTGTGCCCCATTGCAGGCTGTTAACGAAGATACGAACATATGGAATAAGTTCACAGATATGTGAGTGACACGAAGACTTCTTAAATAATAGAAACAAATATGTTGTCCTCGACGGCGAGTATTCATCAGAGACATAGGTATCGTCAGGGGTGCCCCAGGAAAGTGTGATAGGGCTGCTGTTGTTCTCCATATGCATAAATGATTTGACAGGCAAGTTGGGCAGCAGTCTGCAGTTGTTTGCTGATGGTGCCATGATGTATGGTAAAATGTAGAATTTTAGTAACTGTGGGAAGATACAAGGCGACTTAGATAAAATTTCTAGTTCGTGTAATAAATGACAGCTAGCCCTAAATGCGGAAAAATGTAAGTTAGTGAGTTGTGTAGGAAGATGAAACGTGTAATGTTCGGATACAGTATTGCCAGCGGCCCGCTTGACACAGTCAATCCGTTTAAATATCTGAGCCTAAAGTTGCAAAGTGAAACGATGTGGAACGAGCATGCGAAACTGTAGTAGGGAAGGCAAATGGTCGACTTTGTTTTATTGGGAGAAATTTTAGGAAAGAGTGGTTCACCTGTAAATGAGGCCGCATATAGGGCACAGGTGTGACCTATCGTTGAGTTCTGCTCGAGTGTTTGGGATCTGTAAAAGGTCCGATCGAACGAAGACATCGAAACAATTCAGAGGCGGGCTGCCAGATTTGTTACCGGTAGGTTCGAACAAAACGTAAGTATTACGGATATGCTTCGTGAACACAAATGGGAATCTCTGGAACGAAGGCGACATTCTTTTCGAGAAACAACATTGAGAAAATTTAGAGAACTGGCATTTGAAACTGATTGCCGAAGGATTCTACTCCCGCAAACATACATTGCGCGTAAGGACCACGCAGATAAGATACTAGAAATTAGGGCTCGTACGGAAGTGTACAGACAGTCGTTTTTCCCTCGCTCTATTTGCGAGTGGAACAGGAGGGAAAATAACAAGTAGTGGTAGAGAGTGTCCTCTGCCACGCACTGTACGGTGGCTTGCGGAGTGTCTATGTAGATGTAGACTTGGATGTAGATGACGGTGGTAGCCGCGCGGCCTAGGGCGGATTGCCACGGTTCGCGCGGCTCCCCCCGTTGGAGGTTTGAGTGTGTGTGTTGTCCTTAGCATAAGCTAGCTTAAGTTAGATTAAGTTAGATTACGTACTGTGTAAGCCTAGGGACCAATGACCTCAGCAGTTTGGTCCCATAGGAGCTTACCACCACCACTTTTTCCATGTAGGCATTAACCGGCCTGTCTTATAGTGCGATAAATTACTGTTGAAATAATAAACAGTTTGCTTACTTTTTCCATGTATCTCATTTTCTTTTGACTGCCCCTTATAAATTCCTATGTACAGCAGTTATATAGTAATTGTCTTGGTGCCCTCTCTCTTTCCTGGCGATGCAGGCCAGAGGTTGCGCGTGAATTTTGGGATGTGGTAAGCAAGGAAGTGTTTGGCGGTAGGGCGTGTTCTCTTCAAAGCACTTCTATGGATGCAGTACCCTGGCTGCTTCGGCTTTGAGAAATCGTGTTATGCTGCTGCGTCTTGGCTATGTGAGAAACAGGTCCATGGTTGGGAATTTTCTATAGCCAGATACTACGAGACAAGTGCTTGCTTCAGATAGCCTTTGAAAAAGTTTAGCTCCCTACCTTCTCTCTACAATGTATCCTTCAAATATTTTTTTCCCAACAGTGAAATGTCTGGAGAGTTTTTGTTGACAGGAAGTGATAATTAGAGACAGTATACTGGGTATTTTCACAGTCTCGTCAACACTCTGAGAGCTTACAGTAAGTGTGCAAGTAGATACCATTTTGAATAAGAGCTCAGGTCCAAATATATACCATTTTTGTGAGACAATATGCTTTACTCTTCCGAGTGCGTTCACTGACGGTGCATAGAAATTTGTTGCACGTTGTTAATAACCATTTTTATAACCGACCTAGTAGTGTGATGACAAAATCTGTTCTACAGAGTAAATGTATCTTAGAGTAGTCTCGTACCCTACTGTACGGTTAGAGTGCCGTGTGCCATTTACAGTACTAAAATCATTTCGTTACGACGAGAAAATAGTCCATTCCTTGTTTCCGAGAAAGAATTTTATTTAACTTAAGCAGACTTCAAGTTAATAATTTATCTTCTTCAGACAATCAAGCAACGTTTTACGTGCTCTTGACAGCGTAGATAGAAACCGTTGTAAATTACAATAAAGCTAACACCGACCCAAGGTTATTTCAACATAACAGTGCTTTTCTGGGTAGAGAAAATGATAAGCCCTTATCTTTCTCCGGTTTTTGTATAGACTCACTCAGCCAGTTATTGAAAGATCTGCAGTTTAATGACTCCAAAGCGCCTTAAACTTGGCGGATAAGAGACAGAATAAAATCATTGGACTGACTGATTTTCTAGTCTCCCTCTTACTCCCTTATCTAGCGACATATATTTATCAAAACTGTAACTAACATCATTCTTCGTTGTAATTACATTGTGAGACTGGGGTTTGTACACTAAATCGTTGCGATATCTAATAGCTCCGAATACATTTAATCAAGAAATTAACGCCAAAACAAATTATATTCGTTAGTTTTTGCATTAATACATACACCTATATATGGCGCGCACACACGCACACACACACACACACGACATGTTGCGAGTCTATGTGGGAAAAAAAATGAATGGCTACAGAGTTACGTGTATATATTAACGAAACATCTAGTACCTTTGATTTGTTTGAATGTTAACTTCTTCATTAAATGTATTCAGAGTTATTAGATGTCATATTGTACAAATCAAAATGAAAAAGCAATTGTATTAAAGTATACTAAGTAACAGTACGTTTGTGTTACATACTTTACGTGTTTGCCACATGTTACTTAAGAAAGTTCTCCCATTTTAAGTCAATTATCAAAATCGGTTTATTAGCAAAAGGTATCTAATATAGCATGTTTCTGTAATGGAAACAAATTCACGAGTAACGCTCTGTATGCTTTCTGGTGTCATTTAAGTCAGAAACTTGAAGCAATTGCCTCTATAACGTTAATTTTTCAGAGAATTGCCGTGATTAAATTAATCTTCTCAAAAAATTTTAGGCTGAATAGAAATCTCAGTATATCTCCGGTAATAGCATACAAATGACAGAAGAGATACTTTCATTCGGAACTAACTAAATCGATTCATTAGGATTCTTACACCACTCTGACATTGCAAATACGTTATAAGAAACGCTTTTACTACGGAAAGAGATCTGATCAAGTTTACTATCTCATATGTTCAATACTGTCTGCTTCCTCTTCGTTTAATTCCAGAAATTTATTAGATCCCCGTATTATACAATCTTATTTGCGCCCTCTACTGCTCCTCTGAAGATGTCCTGGAGAAGGGTTTCAATGAAGCGACAGAGCTCTGGTTTCAAGTGGGTACTTGTCAAGGGCTCTAGCTGTTGTTTATGTAGTCTCGAACTTGTCTGGAACGCGCTTAAGAGAGCAGTCTAGACGACAAATCCTTATCGTAGCCAGCTCGCTGACTTAAACACTACAGTCATATGTGTGCCAATTCTTGAGCACAAGTAAGTGTGGTGCTACCTTCTTGCATCTCGTTTTGTACATATTCCTTAGAGTAAGGGAATGAACTGGGGACACCAAGCGATTGCAGAGATAGATTTGTATTAGAAAAGATACGTTGAGAACGTAATGCAGACAATAATGTAAGGAGGTATTGGCTGCATTTAAAGACAAGCACCAAAATTTACAGTCCAAACATGAGTTTCATTCTTACAACTCTATAGTCTTCCGCAACAATCTCATTTTAAGTGGAACCAACTACTAAAAGATTAAAATTTGTATGAAATCCATAATAAGATACTCTAGTGAGGGCTAAATCACAGTGCGCTAGCTTGCAAGACAGTGAGGTAAGCCAGATCTGGGTCAGATGAACGACCGTTAACTTGCTACACCGACCGCCCTAGTATGGTTTATATGAACCTATCTACGCCCGTTTAGCCAAATCTCGGGCTGTTGCCAATCTCCGTCCCCGAAAATACGATATGCAAACGGTTAATACAATAACACACATAACAAAATTTACAAACATTTGCACACGCGATTTCCCTCCGTTACGTTAAATGACGACCAGGCGATAGGTAGGGCATACAACCACGGAATTAAAATAAAATAAATTTTACAAATCATGAACAACAGCGCTATGAAAGAGAGGAAATCCATAACGATGAAGCTACAGGGTGATCACTTGTTCCTACCGATGTCATATGTGCAGCCTGCAGTGTTGTATCTGGCCTTCATATACCAAACACGAGATGATCATATTCTCTCACTCGCTATGAGCAAACTATTAGTCCTACAGAAAAAAATGAACAGGATCTTTTTCTAGGAAATTTAATGTAGTTAACTTTTGTACTGGGATACGTTTTCACTGGAGGCCGTGGATTTCGAGTTACTTAAGAAAAACGAGCAAAAGTGACCTGCAAACTTATCCCTTATCAGTCAAGATTTGTAGTATGTTCTTTGTAGTATGTTGTTCGTGGCACTCCCTTCTATAAGAGTATCAAAAATTCCGAGTACATGAACCATTTCCGATGTTCGACGTTCTTTCGTCTCTACTGTTTGAGCTATAATAATTTAAACGAGAATGAGAGGATAACGAAAGGAAAATGACTTATGTAAACATTGCGCTGAATCTGATTACGTTGACAATTCTACCCGAACTTAACCCTTACAAGCGCAGTAATTTCGTAATCAAAAAGCCTGCGAACACGGCGATGTAACTATTTCGGGGTGCACTCAACCCTTGTGAGGCAAACTGAGGAGCTACTTGACTGAGAAGTAGCGGCTCCAGTCTCGTAAACTGACATACAGCCGAGAGAGTGGTGTGCTGACCACATGCCCCTCCACATCCGCAGCCAGTGACGCCTGTGGGCTGCGAATGACACGGCGACCGGTCAGAACCGTTGGGCCCTCATGGGCTGGTGGAGTGGAGTTTAGTTTTTTTAACTGTTTATTGTATGCTGTTGAAATTCACAAAATTGTTAAGTAAAATTTACACAAACGTCAAATTTACAATTTTTAAGTGCTCGACTAAGCCGGTGGGGTTGTAAGAGGTCCTTGATCAAGGAATTTGTTGCTACCGCACTTGAGCAGATGTAATTTCGATGGATTGCTCACGCGCTACCTGCGATATGTAAGCTATAAGAGAATCTCAGACCAGAGAGCAGTGTTGTATGCAGTAGAAGCCGTGTCAGTAGTAGTGGTAGTAGCGAGCAGTCGTGTGTATGGAGTTGGCTGGGCCGGTCGTGGGGAGCGATGGCGGTGCCTGAGCGTTGTAGTATAAGGTAAAAACAGCCTCGCGCATATGTAGTATTGTCATATCAAGTCCTATGTAAATGTATTTAAAAAAATCTCTTAATAATAATCTTTCCTATAAAAATTAACATTTTGACTGTCATTCATTTCAATTTAAAGAATTTACTAATTTCTCCAATCCATGGTCATCCCGATTACTGTAAAGAAAAATCAGTTGTTTCTTTTTTATACATGACAGATCTATCGGCCAACATTGCACTCGGCTGTGCCAGGAAAATTTCTTATAGGAGCAGATATATATACGCGTTATCCGGCGACTTCATTGAGGTAAGATTTTTCAATTTATTCAGTATGATCTATCAGGTCCATGACGCAGCACTGCTGACGTCCAAATTTACCAGTTTAAATTCACAGTCAATTATTGAAAGGTTATAAGTGAGCCACAATTTTATTGAGAGGTTAGTCACGTTATTATTTCAAGGTTACGGAAGTAAACTGTTGTGCAGTTACACTGAATGTGAATGATATAAATATATTTATTACTGTTGGGAGGTTACAGGATGTTCAGGTCAGTTAATGAAGGCCAGAAAAGGTCCGATGTGGGAAGCAACTTGTGCAACCGCAAATTTCTGTACAGTGGTTAGAAGGAAGTTCCATGAACAACATACTAGAAATCCTGACTAGTGAGTGCTAAGTGTTGAAGTGAGGCTGCGTCTGAAGGTAACTTTCGTAAGTTTTTCTTGAATAATTCGAAAAGTACCACCTCTAGTTGAGCCGTGGCTGGCTCATTCTATGCGCTGGATTAAACCTTCGTTGCGATTCTTTGTTTAGTCTCCGGCGGTTATCGCGATTATGCTGTTATCCTCTCCTTCTGCAGGTGGCAGCAGCGGTTTGTATCGATATTCGCACCTTGGACTATCTTTGACCTGGCACTTAGTTTCCTCGGCTGGGCGGTGTGCGACCAGTTGGTCGGTTGGCGTGGAGCAGGGAGGAATTCTCGGCGGGGCGTACTTTGGCCGGGGCCCGCTGGCGGTCTCTACGCGGTGTCGCAGTGTGTGGCGCTGTTCCCATTGCTACGAGGTCCGTGGCTCGCCGACCTGGACACGAAAGTTGAGTTTTGATTTAACCTACCAGCAAGTCAAGATTGTTCACAGTGTGTCGTTTGGAGTTCGTTGTCGGCTGTAGCGATATGCACGCGAGCAACAACGTGGTTTTCAAGTTTGAAAATTCTAGCCACCCTCCGGTAGAATTTCACTGTATTTGGTTATTTGAAGTTAAGTGCACCAGCGGAATCTTCTGCCTTGTGGTCGTTAACGTTCTGGCTACCTGCCCTGGCCGTTGACGTAAATTTCAGGCAGTGTAGTTTCATGTGTTGTTGCTATCCAGCACGGTGTATAGTTTGACACCTCCATGTATGATTGGTTGTGGGCGCCAATATCTTCTACGTTGTTCCGTTGAACTCCCTGTTGTGCCCTGGTCTCGTGGAGTGGAAGTTATCTTGTCGGTGGGTCGTCGTCGGATCATGAATGGTTGTCCCGACTGCCTATCTCACCTAAGCGAGAGTTAGTGTTTGAATTTCAGGCCGATTCTCGAACATCTGGGCGCCCTTATGTGTACTGCCTTATTTTTTAAATTTGTTCTTGTTGTTTGTACTTGTATGGCATTTAGCCGTTTTTTTTTTGTTTTAAATTAGAGTTCTTTTAAAGCCTTCAGCCTAGTTTAAAGTACTGTTTCATGTAAGCCCTTTAGCATTTTTAAAAATTTTAATGTTGTTGAATTTTTAAGTCTTCGGCCTTCAGCTGGTTTTCAGTTTTAGTTGTTTGTTCTTACGGCCTTCAGCCTAAATTAAATAATTGTTTCACGTGAGGACTTTGGTATTTAAAAAAAATTAATGTTTTGGAGTTTTAAGTGTGCGGCCATCAGCCGATTTGAATTTAACTTGTTTACATCAACTTAACTAAAGAACTCTTTTAAGGCTTGCCTTTTAAATTTCTGATTATGCTTGAGTTTTAAGGTATTGACCTTCAGCCGTTTTTAAATGAAAGTGGCCTTCAGCGGGTAATTAAGTCCTAAAGATTAAAGCTGTGTGTTTAAAAAAATTTTTTGGGGCTCTTGTAATGTTTCATAAAATAAGTCATATGTTCGAGTGTAACTGATAGCCCCTTATTTTGGCCCCTTTCCACAATTTATTTTATCTGTCCTGTCCTGCGGGTTAAGCAGGGAATTTCACTAGTGAAAACACAACTACGTTAAATTTCCTACAAAAAGATCCTGTTCATTTCGAATGTAGCAGTAATAGTTTGCGCGGAGCGAGCGAGGGAATATGAAAATCTCGCTTGTGGTTATGAAGGACAAATAAAACATTGCAGGTTGCATAAAACGACATCGTTAGAAGCAGCTGAATCACCCTATATATAGTGAGCACAGTTTAAACAGGAAGGTGGAAAATGATACGTTCAAGCAGAACTATCAAATCCTAGAAAAATAGTTCAATTCAGTCTGGAATAAAAAAGGATCACATTTGACTTCTCACATCTTCAGTTTTTCAATTTTGTATATTAAAAGAAAGTGAAAGAACCTCGCAGCGTACACATAATCTTTTCTATAAACAATAAGCTGTAGACAATCAGACAAGGTTAATAGAGGCAGTGGTAATTTCCTCAACTTTGACTTATATGCTCTGCCTAACACTGGGTGTTGTGTGCTGTCCTTAGGTTAGTTAGGTTTAAGTAGTTGTAAGTTCTAGGGGGCTGATGACCATAGGTGTTAAGTCCCATAGTGCTCAGCCATTTTTTTTCTGCCTAACAAAACAAAATGAAGCACCCAGAAGACACGGTCGGATGTAAAAAAATGAAAATTGCGTTCCTCTATAACAGATAAAACGGCGTTAGTGTCGATCGTGTTAAGTATTGCTGTCACGCCTGATATACACTCCTGGAAATGGAAAAAAGAACACATTGACACCGGTGTGTCAGACCCACCATACTTGCTCCGGACACTGCGAGAGGGCTGTACAAGCAATGATCACACGCACGGCACAGCGGACACACCAGGAACCGCGGTGTTGGCCGTCGAATGGCGCTAGCTGCGCAGCATTTGTGCACCGCCGCCGTCAGTGTCAGCCAGTTTGCCGTGGCATACGGAGCTCCATCGCAGTCTTTAACACTGGTAGCATGCCGCGACAGCGTGGACGTGAACCGTATGTGCAGTTGACGGACTTTGAGCGAGGGCGTATAGTGGGCATGCGGGAGGCCGGGTGGACGTACCGCCGAATTGCTCAACACGTGGGGCGTGAGGTCTCCACAGTACATCGATGTTGTCGCCAGTGGTCGGCGGAAGGTGCACGTGCCCGTCGACCTGGGACCGGACCGCAGCGACGCACGGATGCACGCCAAGACCGTAGGATCCTACGCAGTGCCGTAGGGGACCGCACCGCCACTTCCCAGCAAATTAGGGACACTGTTGCTCCTGGGGTATCGGCGAGGACCATTCGCAACCGTCTCCATGAAGCTGGGCTACGGCCCCGCACACCGTTAGGCCGTCTTCCGCTCACGCCCCAACATCGTGCAGCCCGCCTCCAGTGGTGTCGCGACAGGCGTGAATGGAGGGACGAATGGAGACGTGTCGTCTTCAGCGATGAGAGTCGCTTCTGCCTTGGTGCCAATGATGGTCGTATGCGTGTTTGGCGCCGTGCAGGTGAGCGCCACAATCAGGACTGCATACGACCGAGGCACACAGGGCCAACACCCGGCATCATGGTGTGGGGAGCGATCTCCTACACTGGCCGTACACCACTGGTGATCGTCGAGGGGACACTGAATAGTGCACGGTACATCCAAACCGTCATCGAACCCATCGTTCTACCATCCCTAGACCGGCAAGGGAACGTGCTGTTCCAACAGGACAATGCACGTCCGCATGTATCCCGTGCCACCCAACGTGCTCTAGAAGGTGTAAGTCAACTACCCTGGCCAGCAAGATCTCCGGATCTGTCCCCCATTGAGCATGTTTGGGACTGGATGAAGCGTCGTCTCACGCGGTCTGCACGTCCAGCACGAACGCTGGTCCAACTGAGGCGCCAGGTGGAAATGGCATGGCAAGCCGTTCCACAGGACTACATCCAGCATCTCTACGATCGTCTCCATGGGAGAATAGCAGCCTGCATGGCTGCGAAAGGTGGATATACACTGTACTAGTGCCGACATTGTGCATGCTCTGTTGCCTGTGTCTATGTGCCTGTGGTTCTGTCAGTGTGATCATGTGATGTATCTGACCCCAGGAGTGTGTCAATAAAGTTTCCCCTTCCTGGGACAATGAATTCACGGTGTTCTTATTTCAATTTCCAGGAGTGTATGTTGTGTGATCGCAGTTAAGGACTCAGAGATGTCTCACTCGTGTGGGACAGCGTAATTAGCGCCGTACAGAAAAGGGCGTCATTCAGGGTCTCCGTTTGGTCTTTTGCTCGAATCGTGCAATATCCAGATTTGTGGGTAATACGGATGTGATGGTGGTCCAATGTTGGCCAGTATGGGAACCTGAGGGCAGACATATTTATCGTCAAGATTCAGATGACCACATTCGACCACCAAAAGGGTAGATTTCCGTATTGTGCTTCAATCCATTCGTAAGCCTTTGAAACATGCGCCGGACATCCGAGAACATGTAATGGACTCCCTGGAACATTCTGTGTCAACCCGCACTGTTGTTCACGGATTAGCAGCAGCCAGACTAGGGAATTACGGTGCTATGCGTAGTCTGTTGTTACTATCACAGCACGTACGGCTGTTTAGAGTGGTGCCCTCACCAGGAACCATAGACTGCTGATGAATGGCGTCGCACTGCGTTCAGCGATGGATCGTGGTTCCGCACTACCTTCGATAACCATCGCCGGCGGATATGGCGGTGACTTGAGGTCTCATTCTTCCAGTGTTTTGGAGAGGATTAGCGGTGTTATTACTGGCGTCATGGGATGAAGAGCCATCGAGTATGAATTCAAGCTACTGCTTGTGTTGACTGAGAAAACTCTGACGGCACATCTGTACGTCGTAGACATCCTTCGTCCTCATGTATCGCCTCTCACGCGACTCATTCGTGCTGCCATTTTTCAGCAAGACAATGCTTGCCCACACATGGCACGTGTCTATATGAACTGTCTAGGAGCTGATGAGGTACTGTCCTGGACAGCGGGATCCCGAGATCTATTCCTAATAGAACCTGGGTGGGATATGCTGCTACCTAATGTTGGTCCCGGTGCCGCTATCCAGTATATCAGATACCAGTTGCAACAATCGCGGGCCAACATGTCTCAGGAAGGGATACAACGATTTTATGATACCATTCTCAACCGAATTGCCTGACTTTAGGCCAGAGAGGGTGCAACTTCATACAGATAAGTAGGCTCACAGCGCGAAGCTCTTTGTAAATTTGGCTCGATTTTGTAATCACAGAAGTAACATGACATACCTTCTCAGCACATGAAGTTTCGTTTCCTCCTTCCCTTCTGGGCGCTTCACTCTTTGTCAAGCAATGTATAAATATCAGAGTAGCACAGTCACTAAACCCTTTTTTTCAGTAGCGCTCCAGTGTTTGTATAACCGCTGTACAGCCATTTGGCTTTTGGGCAAGTGATGACTATTCCACAGCAGCTGTCTGCGTGACACCATGAGCAACGGCCTATACTGAAAAGGAGGTCGAACCGTTTCGCTGTGAATAGGCACGACCATGTTACTGTTTCTGCGGGAGTTGCCTGTGTTCTTTTTTTTTGTGAATAATCATTGTGAGGATATAACGTGTGTGTGTGTGGGGGGGGGGGGGGGGGGGTACGTGTGTGTGTCCCACTCAGGAACGTAGTGGCTTGTCGGTTGATTACCAGCTCATCTCTCTACTCCATTAAGTGCGGTTCTGTGGCAACACCCCAGCGTCCAAACTAATGCTGCCGCCATATGTCACTTAATCGGGAGATCCTTGTAGCCATGCATAATCTTGTTTCCGCACTCACACAACGCCTGTTCGTACTTGCAGTGGAAAATGAGCGAGGTTCCAGTCGCATCACTATGTATCACACAATATGATCGTTACACATGCATTATTATAAAATTATGGAAAAATCCATTGTCACATCTAGATCAGGATTTGCACCCATCTCTTATCATCAAACGATTTCGTCAGAACGTCTCCTTCAAGGTGACTACACATATTTTGTTCTTATTTTTGTCCACTGATGCTTCCCAGTCTTCATGGGTTTGATCATGTTACAGAAATGGCTCTCTTGTTGACCAGTGTGTTTTTCTACTTTACGATTATTACCAAATAAGTAGCTCGTTTACAGTGTAATATAGATGAGTAGGGGTTGTCCCTAAATTCATTTTAGGAGTTTCTTGGACGTATAACGGCTACTGGGTAGATGATATAGTGCGGCCCCCGAAAGTCGTGCACATGAAAATAAATGTCTGGAGTTGCATTGCATTTGTCCGAACAGTCACCGCAGGACAGCACTTCAGTTATCATCGAAAACAAACTAAGACGCCAATGTAAATGACATTCTCATGACGTCTGTAATATTGCGCACTTCATTACTTGGTAAGCATGTCGCTTTCTCGAGAGCAACAACAGTATTTGGCAGTTGTTTGTACGCACGTGTTCAAGTTACGTTTCGTGCGAAAAACTCAGATATTGCAATGTCGAACAATTCAATAATAACGATATTAATCGCCCGTTTCCGCGAAAGATGATATGTTGCAGCTAAGAAGAAAACTAGAAGACCGATCATTTTGGCAACGCTAAACCGGCTAAGGCGAGGAATATGATGCTGCGTTCGCCTTCAAAAAGTTTGAGGAGGCTATTAGTTCAGTCTCAGATTTCGCACGGTAATGCTCAGAAAGTGACGCAGAGGTTAAAATATCGGGCATATCATGTTCTTTGTGTGCAGGAATTGAAATCACCTGATAAAGAAAAGCGTCTAGCGTACTGCACGTGGTTTCAGTCATTTGTTGACGGCCATGGCATCGCACACACTTTCTTCACGTACACGGAATGGTTTCAGCTTAGTGTTTGGGAGAATAGTCAAAACGCAAGAATTTGTTCCACCGAAAACCAGGTACATTTCTTGAAAACACCTTGTACTGTCAAAAAACTGGAGTGTGACGTGCCGTACCGCGTCGACGAATAGTTAGTGATATTTTCTTTGAAACTACAGTGAAGAGAGTTTTGTGTTTCGCTTCTTGAGGCTGATGTGAGCGACTTTTTGAGTGCCGTGTAATTTCCGAAATAGGAAGTTCCCATGTTACATATTAGCTCGTAAAATGTGTTCTACTGCCTTCTGTCTGCTGTGAGGATCAGTGACAGTAATTTACTGTTGGTCTGCTTACATGTGCAACATACTAGTATCATAACTACCCTGTGTTAAGGTACACATGAAACATATAGTACCCTTGTACAACATTTTGTGCCCGGTGCGTCTTCGGGTCCCTATGGTTCAATTCCCCTATAAGATCCCCATTTACTGCATGTAAATGGGGATCTTGTCTATCTTGGCTACAATTTAGGTGCGTGCACTACATGGAGGCCCACCATAAAATTTTTTAATTAAAGTTGTTCTAACATGTGGTGAAAGCCACCTTATAGTCGTGGGGGAACGTAGACGTAGTTATTTTTATGGTCTTTCTCGGCTGAATTGCTCAGTGGACAGCTGACATGATTTAAATTGGCATTCACCCCTCAAACTCCACGCTCGCTTGCCTCAGGTTCATAGTGGCATCCAGACAATAGCGTGGCACTTCAGCTGATAAAATCACTAACACATTTAAACGGATCGTTACTTTTTTTTTTCAGTCTGAAGAGAGTTAGTTTTTGCAGAAAGCCTACCCTACTTCACCCAAAGCAGGATCCATGAAATTTTTCCCTTCCTGTCCCCAGATGCCGATTCCTGAGCTCTTGAGGTTGGGGAAAACCAGTACAAGAAATATTTGTTAGCTACTATTTTGGGAAACACAGAAGTTTCCTCATATTCGTATTATCTAAAGGACAACTTACTGACTAGTGAGGTCACAGCAGAAATTCAAGAGTCACATTAACAAGACAAACATATTTTCATAAAAATTGTTTTTGTCGTAATGATGATGCCACTTGCTATTGGTTCCAATCTAAAAAGTTTCCACTATTCACATTACAGCGTTATGAAGGCTGTATCAGTCATTGTAGCCCAACACACAATTGTCATTGCAGTGTTAATCTTGGATGGAAGCATGGTTTTAAAGCTGTTGGGCGCTTAACAGCAAAGGCATCAGCGCCGTTGCTCAAGACCACGGTACTGTTGTCTATGTAGTTACTGTTATTGGAACAAAAAGCAAAGGCCTTATAACTACAGCCACTGTCGTAAAAAAACTCTCCCACCCTCTCCGGTATACCTCTATACCTGTTCATACCATTAACATACGTCAATCCATACATATCACAAGAATGGATGTGTGTAAGTATGTATATACGTATGTGTGTATGTATGTATCTTTCACATCTCTTCCTTCACCACTGGACCGAATTAAATCAAACTCGGTTAACGTATGATTTACTGTCTGGAAATCATCGCTATAGGGGTAAGAACTACCTAATGAAACGGGTGGGGTGAGGCTGAAAAAGTAGTGTAGGCCACGACGCATGAATACCCATACTTTAGAATCCAGTAATTGAGAATGAGAGCTCTTAGAGACTTGCAATAAACTTTACACACAATTTAAAGCTCTTAAACTTTTTCACGGTGACAACCTACACAAAATGATGAAAAAAACAAGAATCTTTATTGCTTGCTACATTTTCGCTATTCAATCATGTTTTAATTTATTATTTATTTACTACTAGTTGTATTCGTGATACAATTTGCAGACATTATTCACATTCAACAGCAAAATTATATTATTGTGCGACACGTAGTCTACGAGTTCAGGAGATATGACATCATAAACACTGAGGTCCATGAAAAACTGCCATGAAATGCAAGACGTTTAAAATTATTACTTCTTTGGAACTAACTCTATTCGCAAAAGTTTTTGTAGACAGTAGCCAAATCTGCCACTAAATATACCTACAAAATATGATAGTACGACACATAGGTGAAGAGATACTTCAGATAATAGAGATGTGGGACAAACTCAAGCATCGTGCGTGACGTTTTATTTTATTACATCTTCACTGCTAACTCTATTCACAACATATTTCGCTGACAGAATTCACATACGACGCTCAATCTACCTACAAAAATAAATAGTATTGTCCGAAACACGGTATAGGAGATATGACTTCAAACCGTGAGATGCGAGAAATCTGCGGCATCATATATAACGTCTTAATTCATTATTTCTTACCACAAACTCTATTGACAATATATTTCGCAGGCTGTAGACACATATGCCACTGGATGAGCCTAAAAAATTATATCACAGTACAGCGTATAGTTCGGGAGATACTGTCACCACAAACATTTAGCCACATGAAAATGAAACTGCAGAGGAAAATCCGCTATAGATACAGGTCAAATATGCCTGCAAATATGAGTGAAATATTTTTAGTATATACATGTTTGATATGTGTGTAAGTGGGCAAACCCACAAGTTAAAAGCTAATCCTGAAACCCTGGAAAGATTTCAACCAAACTTTGTGCACATATTCGTCACAATCTGGAGAGAGATAATGTGGCCGTTAGAATCACCAGCCCCCTATTGGGGTGCGTGAAAACGTGGAATGAGGAGGAGATGGACGGACAGTGAGGAGGAGGTAGGCACAGAGAGGGCAGGGATGGATATGGACAAAGAGAAGGGGAGTAGGAGATGAAATTAGCGGGTGGACGGGGGGGGGGGGGGGGGGGGGAGGAAGAGAGATGGGCAGAGGTAGCAGCATATGGACAGAGGGTGGAACAATAGATTGACATAGGGGGGTGGGGGAGGGGGAAGGAGGGATGGACACAGGGATGGGCCGGAGGAGATGGAGAAAGACTGAGGGATGTAGAAGGTGGATAAAGAAACAGAGGGCGCTGGAGGAAATTGACAGACAGTGGGTGAAGGAGGAGACTGACAGAGAGAGGGGAAGGGGGAGATGGGTAGAGGGAGGGGGAAAGAGAACATGGACTAGCAGACGTTTGGAATAAATACGTACCTGGGCAACGCCAGGTACTCAGTAATATTAAGAAAATAATGGATGGCGAAGAGATGGCTAGTTGATTGCAGAACCGAAATAGCCGCCATAAGTCATATTAAAAGGTTCATCCTATCAAACCGTGTATGAATTCTGTCGCCACATAAAATGTCAACAACTTTATTGCTGTCAGCTCGTCACCGTCTAAAATAGAAGGCAAGTCCCTCGGCAGACCAAAAGTTTCCTCCCTATCAGCATACAAAACATACGATTTTTAAACATAATGCACTGTGTGATGCCACAAACACTGCATTCCGGGCGATTTTCATGCCGCCAGAGATAAGCATGTGTCATTGGACTATGCCAGATACCAAGGTAAGTGAGGACCGCTTCATCCCTTCTTTGAGTCCGAAAGGAAGTGCTCCATGGTCGAATGGTTGGTTTAACAGACCGCACTTTGTTGCTGGTAACTTCGAGCCACTGTTTCTCCCACTCAGCCGTCACTCGCTCTGTTACTCATGACATAAGAAGCTGTTAAGAACGTTATTGTGGAGTGTGGAGCTTTCCTGGCAGGTTGCTTTAGCTACTCTACCAGCTTAGTCATTCCTGTCGAATCCAATGTACCCGTGTACCCTAGATTTCCAAGAGGTGTGGAGCGTCCTGGACCATCTGAATTGCCCTATCAGCAAGGTACATTTGCTGAGTAGCACGTAGAGTGCTAAGAGACTCCGTACAGGCAGGAAACTTCCCTCCAGCAAGAAATCTCATTTGCTTCAGTGTTTTCTTGACGGATCACAACTCTGCATAATACACTAATAAATCGCTTGGTAGGCAGGTTCTAATGATACAGTGAGAGAAAATAAGACACTGTAACCTCGTTTGGATCCAGCAAAAACATTATGTGCTCGTGATACGCCGATAAAATACCAGTAGACTTCTACTGTAGACGGATGTTGATTTTGTTGTGATCCGCCAGGTCCAAGTTAAGTATGGGCCTCGTGTGACAAAACAGGAATATTAGTTTAGCTAGAATTGACTGTGGTCATCTAATAAAAGGGAAGGAAATCTGTTACATCTCGTCTGATATCACACGTACGTAAGTGTGGAGGAAACTCAAACCAAGAATCATTTACTTTCCCAGAATTACACGAATATAATGCTTACACGTGCAAGCAAGTCTCATAAAACTGTAACATTGTAACATGACGAGTGTTCACAAATCTACCCAAAGTGAAATGTTCCCCTGCTACCATAGTACGTCATTAAACACAATTGCTATACATTGTCGGCAGCTATCCGCTAACGTAATGGAGAACACCGCACACTGCACGTATTTGTTCAACACTCGATATTAATCATCACGAAAACTGTCATTAAACAAGAAAATTACACTCGCAAATAAGACAAATAATCAACCGTAAGGGATTAAAAGCAAATGAAAAATAAAGACTGAATAATTTTAGTCTCACTGATAAGTTATTTGCCGTAATGAGGACTGTATCAAGTGACAGGCTTCTAAAGAACTGATGTCATAAAAATGTTTTTAGTGAACGAAATTTAATTTTAATCTATATTTCTGAAAGCTACTTGAAAAATGCTATACAGAGTTAAGTGAAATTTCTGTTTTTAAAGTACAGTGGTCGTGAAAAAAATTTACGTACTTTCAGCACAATTAATAGCTTGAGTATAAAGTTCATTTCAGAAACAGTTCGCGAAAGTATGAAGTCAGCCTTCACTTAGCTGATGCTGCCAGAGAGACGTCGACGCCCGTCTTTTCGATCCATGGTCTTTTAGCGTGCAGTCCAGTAATTATCGTTGTCTTGCTGATCCTCTTGAGCATAGCCGCCCGTTGTAAATCAGCAGGAACGCGTGATGTTTGTAAAATATTCCCAATTACTGTACATGCATGCAGTGACATAAGTAAAACACGCTTCATTCAGTTTACACGCGACATATTCCGACATCATAATGTTTGTTGTCTGTTTATAGGGACTGTTCTCAATTTAGTTTCCCGTTCGATCGTGGATCGGTACATTTCACAGAATCACGGTCCGCAATAAGAAATAACATCAACATATTTGTAATTTAATTGAACAGTTCACGGTAAGCAGTCTGTACTGTGAACAGGCCACAACAATTACGTGGCTATCGGCATACCGTACGTTCAAGACTAACATGTTGATTATCAGTCCACGATACGAAAATGCCTAACCATATTTCCAATTTAATTCGACTGTCCGCGCTATGCACTAAACAGGCAGTGTTGTCTATAATCATAACTTTACATATTGCATAGAGCGCTGACGCGGTTTGGCGTTCTGGACATCATAGTTTTGCGATTAATGTGCCGAGTAACAGTCCAAATGGAACGCAATGCGCCACGTACAGTTATTAATTCCTTGTCCATGGTACCAGCTGTAATCACAGAAACGTGTCTCCGATCAAAGAGTTATTTTTCATCGCTCACAGACGCAGTAGACTTGCACTCGCACGCCTCCTATCCACTTTCCAGACTCTTTGGTGGTGTTTTTCTCTGTCGACCTATCATTACGTTGCTACAGCTCAACACACATCTCTTAATATTAAACTTTCAAAAATTCCGAGAAATCTATTTACAATACCACTTCACATTATTCTACTCATGGAAAATACATTTAAATAACATCTTAATAAACGTGCGCACACAGACCGTCAGAAAAAAATGAAAATAGCAGTTTTATTAATACTAACTCCATGACATAAACAGAAATAAAATTTCGCAAAGAAATATAGGCACAAAACTCATTCTAAAATAAATCGTCCAATGTATCAAGAAAACAGAGCAGAAAACAAGGGGAAAAAGCACAGGAAAACGAAAAAAATTGTAACGTGTCGTAGTGTTTTCTTCACACTGATTAGCATTCAGAGATGTTATTTGCTCGACCCCTGTTTAAGAACTAGTATGTCTGCTATACCAAGCTGGTAGAAGTTTCTTTCACACAGACAGAAAAGGACTCAGTTGCTTGGCGATCAGTATCTTTGTTGTATGAGATATTCAGCCACAATACCAACAGCGGAGTGTAAGGAGGGGGACCTCACTTTGTCACACCATGAGTTCTCAGCGGATGGTAAGGCAGTTGAATACCGTTAAAGTAATAGCAAAATATAGCTATCACTGCAATGAGACTTTTCGTTTATACTTCCCTGTGACATCTGTCATTACGAAATGATTTTTTAATCCCATGAGTTCATTAAATCACAGATCTACAATAGGGCTGTATACACTTAAATAATAAATTTTAAAAACTGAGGTTATATGCTCTTTATTTTAATTTGGTCTAGAACGGTATTTTTGGAGATTTGTTACCACAAAATTTTCCCTGGTAGGTCTGTCACCAAAGGATCAACCCAAGGAATTATAGACCCTGTATCTGGCCTCTGCCGTTCCACTACTGCAACAGGATTTCAGATAGAACAATGCTACTGTGTGCCCGTCACTTGTGTTCGGCAGTAATACTTCCTTCCTTGCGGCGACCGGCAACAAGCATGTTGTTGATATTGGAGCGTCTTGGTCGTAAAGCAGTTGGCGATAGTGAATAGAAGGAAACTGGATCACTGATATTTAGCTTTCCGTATGAGTTGCGCCTGTAGACTCACCCTCATCTCGTGCTCGGAGAGACCGCACGACGTGTAGTTCACGCTGGCGCCGCTCTCCCATGTGGCGTTGTCGGCGCAGGCCCGGCTCACTGCAACACAGTACATTGAGAAACCGTGTTTATTCAGTGCGTTGTGCTTGTTACTGGTGGGATTGTTGGGGGCAAGTGGGGTGTAAAACATTACCATTGCAATCAACTGACAACGGTATCTGTTCATTATTTCAGTGTTGGTGCTCTGTAATTCTTTTTTTTTTTTTGTTTTCCCTTCCTTGATGGAGAGAAGAGAAGTTTGTATCATTCGTATTGACTCATGTTGGTATGTAATATCTATGTTTCTGGTTTGTAAATGCCTTTTGCGCGAAAAATAAATATCCGGCCTTCAACAGTATGAGAATTTTTTCTCCCTTCTTGTTCCTGCGGTTCTCTAACCTACATTTAAGTTGGAGTCTGCTAAATTACTGGAATAAGTGTTGTAATGTCTGACATATAGCCGTGTCTGTCATTTCAAATCCATCACCTGTCCCAATTTTCCTCATTCAAATGGTATCCACTGAGCTTTGAGATTTTTATTTCAGTCTTCAAACAAGAGAAACTGGTAACAAATTGTTGGACGGCGAACGACCGGACATGAATCGCGTTCTCCCGTTGCTTACTTCTTTAAATAAAGCCAAAGCGACCCTGATATATTTCGTACAGATCATTTTTCAATAGCTTACATGATATTCTTCGAAGAATTGTAAGTTGATCGGTCACCCGCAGTCTAAAAAGCGCGTTAATCAGTCTTATCACTGATCGGATACAAAAGCAGAGGAAGAGGGCGCCTTTGACGTAAAAAGTACTAAATGAATAGTAATTTCTTCCTTCGCACTGAACTGTAAGGTGTGTTAAATTATATTTCTGGCCTCCGTCTTCAATGAAGTATGCTTCGCCGTAAAAGACATAGCATCTTAAAAATAGGTAGCGCTTCTGATGTCTGTGTAACGCCTCCACGTGCATCAAAGAGGCGCCGCCAGTTGTTCTGGAGAGAATGAGCTAGACGAACAAACAAACGTGGGGATCGAGTGTGTCGACAGGCAACTCCTGCAGCCAACACGTAGCTACGCTCATGTCTGTCACCGTAAGTTGTGTACAGCCCGCGGAGTGCTGTGCCAAGCACAGTCGCGGTTCGTGGTTTCCGTGCTCGGGAAGACAATGAATCTGTCACAGCGGTGGTCAAATTTTCGTGTGCTGGAGAGTCCAACGGACGTTTTTGTCCCTTCACTTATGTCTCAAAACATCTGTTTTTAGCAGTTCTGTCTAAAGCAGACATTGCGAAAACGTCAAACCGTACCTTGACGGAAAAAAATACCTGGCTGTAACACACCTAATCAAGCAGACACTGTCAACAAGAAAGTAACTTTGCAGAAACGATACCTGTTTCGTCACTAATCGCCCGTGAAATTCTCGCTAGTTGGACACTTAAGTTACAATATCATCGTGTATTTAGCGAAACATATACAAACTTGGCATATCTTCATTGCAGTGGATAGAGCTGCTGATGCCAGAAACAAAAAAACAAAAAAATTTTGAGGATAAATTTCAGTCGTTAACAGCAAATAAATTTTATTACGCTTTACCGGTTAATATGCCTGGGTTATATATTTTATATATGCTTTTATATATGTTCCTTGCTGCTAGCGCAACAGATACATAGATGTGATTCAGTTGTTGTAACTTGTGAAACAGTGCTTAAAATATTGACATGCAATATGTAAATTTCCGAACATACCATAATGTTATCCTTCTACAAGGAAAACATTGACTGTCCGCTAAACAAAGTAAGTTTCTCTAGTAAAATTTTTATACTTCACATCAATGTGTAGCCAAGCTCTAAAAATTTGTATCCCTAATTTTGTAGGTTTCTGAAGATGGGAAATAAATTTGTCAAAACCGGTAAAGGATAACAAAATTTATTTACAACTGATTACCGAAATTTATCCTGAAAAATAAAATACATTAACAATAAACGTTGATTAATGACGCACCGAAGTTTATTAGAGATATACAAGGGCAAGGATTCGAGAGCGTACGTCAAGACATTGACTCCCCGTCTTCGTAAGCGGTGGATCATAAAAATTGTGCGGGGGTTGATAGGAATCCGATAGACTCAGCTAACTGAGCCTTCTAGAGGTAAACAAGCGCTGTTCTCCGTGGAATTAATATCCAAACGTTGCTGCATGTAACTGGCATTTAAAATTGCAGACTTAATGAAAAGCTTTAGAGTTTTCTGCGGGGTTAAAATACTGCGACGTTTCGACGAGTGTCATACTCAACACCTTCACTTTACCAGATTAAGAATGTGACGCTATGTAGTATTTAAGCTTTGCCACATGGCTGGAAAACTGATAGCTTTTCATCAGCAGTATACACCAGGAAAGTCACTTACGACCGTCGGTTAAAAAAAAAAAAAAAAAAAAAAAAAAAAACGTTGCTTGACGTTAAAAGTTATAAAGAAGCTGACTACAATGTTGCAGAACAGCCGAAAAGTATACGTCGTGATACATTAGTAACTGTTTTGACACAACAGACAGCTGCATAGGCGGTACCACCCGATGTCATATTAGATTACTTCTGTATGACAGCAACTTAACAGAGTTACACTGCTGAGTCTTGAGAATTTTACGAACTGATATCATAATGGATGCAACCGTGAACATACGTGTTAAGCGTTAGTCAGTTCAAAGGATGCTCTCGCAAACCTCAATCAACAAATACTAGTAAAAGGTTTCTTCACATAATAACATGATTCATTTATTTATTATAAAATTCGATCATCATATTGTAATTTTGAAACAAGCAGATTAAAACCGTGCGCCAGACCGGCACTCGCACCCAGAATCTTTCCTAATGTGGGCAGTGCTCTGTAGCCAAGTGTCCATGTATGACTGATATTTACCCCTCACACTTTAAATTATGTCAGTGCCTGTATTCTACTTTGCAAGTTTCACTGAACCTCTCCCAGATACCTTGACGGGCTAATGACTCCTGGAGGAAGTGGAGAATTAGCTTAGCCACAGCCAATATGGTTTTCCCCGGAATGAAACTTCTGCTGCGTCAACGACTTGGCGCCTACTCAGCCCGCAATCAACAACATAGCTGAGGCACAGCTCTTCAAACAGTAGACAAAGGAAGGCCTCGCTCCATCAAGTTACCTCTGGACATTGGATTATGGAACTTTGAATTAACTGTGACATTTTCAGGCCTTCAATCTTAAGATATTATCGTTGTTCTTCCATAATTCAAGATGCGAATTGTTTAATTATTGTTTTCCATTTTAACTCCCGTCGGAGGAAACTGTTTATGTGTGTTACAATAAACTTCACGCTCATTTTATACCTGGACATTTTTCCTGCTCTGCCTTCGGTACACACGTTAATTGATGATGAGATTTTTTCTGAGGTAGTGCGTTACGTGTGTGTGCTCCTACCCAGGTGGTCAGTGTTTTGGTGTGCGTTGTTCCAGTTTAAAGCACGCTAACGTCACGTTGCCTACAGGATGACAGAACCAGTGGATGTCTCAGCCCAGGTGCTGCTGCTGCTGCTGCTGCTGCTCCAGAAGATCCAGAACATTCGTGACATGCTGCTCGAACAGCTGGCGACCATCTCCACATCATCTCTGGAGCTCTCCAGCCACTCCCCTAGATAGACTCCGTGGTCAAGGGCTACCAGGCGATGACCTCCTCCCCCCCCCCCCCCCGCCAACCCACTCCCAATTCCAGCAGTTTGATAACAAGATTGGACTATGCATGAACTAAATCAAAAGCATGGAATAGCACTTCTTAGCCCACAGCATGCCCCGACATTAACCAACTTCTGCAAAAACTTAGCCCCACAGGACCCATCACAAATGTTCGCTGCCACCCAACACCGTCAGTTCCAGTCATGCCCCACACCCAGGTTGGATTCACACAATGGAAGTGAAGACTCAAAGGTCAGACACCATCTTCAACAGTTCCTTTTCTGCAGCCAGTGTTTTTGTAGTCATCAGATACGCAAGTGATACTAATGGAGCTCTAAGCAAGAGGAAATCCAGATATCAATAATCTGTCTATAGAGCTGCAGATAGATAAGGGGTCTTCTGCGATCATCATAGATTGGCAGCCTTTTGACACTCTGCTGCATAGTTGCAGCAGTCAGATCATTAAAGCCCACAGCCAATTTAAATTCCAATTACAGTACTGTTCAACTACATTAACAGCCAGGTAGAGGACATAATTGATCTCCACAATGTGGTCTCCAGCTTCTGTTGGATGAGAATTCCCAACGCTTCTTGTTGACCGGTACCTCTTCTAGACTGTTTCAGTAGAACAGATTTGCGTTCAGCATTTATTGCTACCTCATGCACATCACCTGCACTATTTAGATGACATTCTCGTCACACGCAAGGACACACAGGACTGCATGCGCTCTTCACAGATCTCCAACAGGTCAGCATCAAATCTACATCTACATTCATACTCCTCAAGCCAACTGACGGTGTGTGTTGGAGAGTACTTTGAGTACCTCTATCGGTTCTCCCTTCTATTTCAGTCTCGTATTGTTCGTGAAAAGAAAGACTGTCGGTATGCCTCTGTGTGGGCTCTAATATCTTTGATTTTATCCTCATGGTCTCTTCGTGAGATGTACGTAGGAAGGAGCAATACACTGCTTGACTTCCTCGGTGAAGGTATGTTCTCGAAACTTCAACAAAAGCCCGTACCGAGCTACTGAGCGTCTCTCCTGCAGAGTCTCCCACTGTAGTTTATCTATCATCTCTGTAACGCTTTCGTGATTACCAAATGATCCTGTAACGAAATGCGCTGCTCTCCGTTGGGCCTTCTGTATCTCTTCTCACAACACTATCTGGTACGGATCTCACACTGGTGAGAAATATTCGAGCAGTGGGCGACCAAGTGAACTGTAACCTACTTCCTTTGTTTCCGGATTGCATTTCCTTAGGATTCTTCCAATGAATATGCCTGGCATCTGCTTTACCGACGATGAAATTTATATGATCATTCCATTTTAAATCACTCCTAATGCCTACTCCCATATAATTTATGGAATTAACTGCTTCCAGTTGCTGACCTGCTATGTTGTAGCTAAATGATAAATGATCTTTCTTTCTATGTATACGCAGCACATTACACATTCCTACATTAAGATTCAATTGCCACTCCCTGCACCATGCGTCAATTCGTTGCTGATCCTCCTGCATTTCAGTACAATTTTCCATTGTTACAACCTCTCGATATACCACAGCATCATCCGCAAAAAGCCTCAGTGAACTTCCGATTTTATCCAGAAGGTCATTTATGTATATAGTGAATAGCAACGGTCCTACGACACTCCCCTGCGGCACACCTGAAATCACTCATACTTCGGAAGACTTCTCTCCATTGCGAATGACATGCTGCGTTCTGTTATCTAGGAACTGTTCAATCCAATCACACAACAATCACACAATTTGTCTGATAGTCCATATGCTCTTACTTCGTTCAATAAACGACTCTGGGGAACTGTATCGAACGCCTTGCGGAAGTCAAGAAACACGGCATCTACCTGGGAACCCGTGTCTATGGTCCTCTGAGTCTCGTGGACGAATAGCGCGAGCTGGGTTTCACACGACCGTCTTTTTCGAAACCCATGCTGATTCCTACAGAGTAGATTTCTAGTCTCCAGAAAAGTCATTATACTCGAACATAATACGTGTTCCAAAATTCTACAACTGATAGAGATATAGGTCTATAGTTCTGCACATCTGTTTGACGTCCCTTCTTGAAAACGGGGATGACCTGTGCTCTTTTCCAATCCTTCGGAACGCTACGCTCTTCTAGAGACCTAAGGTACACCGCTGCTAGAAGGGGGACAAGTTCCTTCGCGTACTCTGTGTAAAATCGAACTGGTATCCCATCAGCTCCAGCGGACTTTCCTCTTTTTAGCGATTTTGTTTCTCTATCCCTCTGTCGTCTATTTCGATATCTACCATTTTGTCATCTGTGCGACAATCTAGAGAAGGAACTACAGTGCACTCTTCCTCTGTGAAACGGCTTTGGAAAAAGACATTTAGTATTTAGGCCTTTAGTCTGTCGTCCTCTGTTTCAGTACCATTTTGAGCACAGTGTGTGGACATTTTGGTTTGAACCACTTACTGCTTTGACGTAAGACCAAAATTTCTTAGGATTTTCTGCCAAGTCAGTACATAGAACTTTACTTTTCAATTCATTGAACGCAGTAACGAGAAGTGCTGTTTGTTTTTTTCACCAAGTAGAGTACTTTGGTGACTTTATAGTGCATCAAGCATCTACCCTACCCAACATTATACTGAGGAAGTGCAAAAATTTCCGATTCCCAACAATACCAGCCAGCTGAAGTTGATTTTGGGGCAGCTCAGTTATTACTGTAAATTTATTCCGCATACAGCAGCCATTGAAGAACCCTTACATCACCTCATAGCCATTCTCTGGCAATGGACTCTGGCATATGACAACACCTTCCGGAATTTGAAAGAGGCTTTCTTCTACTCCACGTTCCTCAGGGTGTATGATCATACAAAGCTCGTAACCTTGGCAGCTGTACATTGGACTATGGATTGTCGCAATAGTTTCACACGTGATTGACAGTAGGATGACCAATTGCATTTGTATTTAAGACTCTCTCCACTGCACAACGTAACTAGTAAAGTAAAAAAAAGAATTCCTAGCAATCATATCCGCTCTAATAAGTTTCATATTTACGCCTAAAGGTGGCAGAGGTAAAATACAGAGAGCGAAAGGCTATTTACAATTTGTACAGAAACCAGATGGCAGTTAAAAGAGTCGAGGGACATGAAAGGGAAGCAGTGGTTGGGAAGGGAGTAAGACAGGGTTGTAGCCTCTCCCCGATGTTATTCAATCTGTATATTGAGCAAGCAGTAAAGGAAACAAAAGAAAAATTCGGAGTAGGTATTAACATCCATGGAGAAGAAATAAAAACGTTGAGGTTCGCCGATGACATTGTAATTCTGTCAGAGACAGCAAAGGACTTGGAAGAACAGTTGAACGGAATGGATGGTGTCTTGAAGGGAGGATATAAGATGAACATCAACAAAAGCAAAACGAGGATAATGGAATGTAGTCGAATTAAGTCGGGTGATGTTGAGGGTATTAGATTAGGAAATGAGACACTTAAAGTAGTAAAGGAGTTTTGCTATTTGGGGAGCAAAATAACTGATCATGGTCGAAGTAGAGAGGATATAAAATGTAGACTGGCGATGGCAAGGAAAGTGTTTCTAAAGAAGAGAAGTTTAACATCGAGTATAGATTTAAGTGTCAGGAAGTCATTTCTGAAAGTATTTGTATGGAATGTAGCTATGTATGGAAGTGAAACATGGACGGTAAATAGTTTGGATAAGAAGAGAATAGAAGCTTTCGAAATGTGGTGCTACAGAAGAATGCTGAAGATTAGATGGGTAGATCACATAACTAATGAGGAAGTATTGAATAGGATTGGGGAGAACAGAAGTTTGTGGCACAACTTGACCAGAAGAAGGGATCGGTTGGTAGGACATGTTCTGAGGCATCAAGGATCACCAATTTGATATTGGAGGGCAGCGTGGAGGGTAAAAATCGTAGGGGGAGACCAAGAGATGAATACACTAAGCAGATTCAGAAGGATGTCAGTTGCAGTAGGTACTGGGAGATGAAGCAGCTTGCACAGGATAGAGTAGCATGGAGAGCTGCATCAAACCAGTCTCAGGACTGAAGACCATAACAACAACATTTACGCCTACGCCACCGTTTCACCTTCTTCATGGATCACAAGCGCTTGTACCCTCTTTTCGAAGTGTCAGCAAATATTTTGACCAAAACAACATGTTGCCTCCAGTGGTGGGGCTGTTTCTTTCAAGTTATAATCATGACATTCAGTACCACTCAACAACCTGACGTGCTAATGCTAACCTCCTCGTGCATCAGTTCCAAGGCCAGGAACTAATCTTAAACGGAGATGCAGAAGTCTGCTTTCATCTAAATGTCACCACTGAAGTAACTTTCATTGGATGCCAAGTTCGTTACACACGACACCACAGGAGATACAGTGCTCGACGAAGATGGGTAGATCACATAGTGGTGCAACACAATTGGCCACAAGACAGCAAGCAGCAGTGGTACCTGGAGGTCCAGGCCTACTGCCATCACCAGGATCAGCTCTCCACCCTCAAAGGTGCGCTCTTGCTCTGGGTGGCAACAGCTGCACCAAAACTTTGATACCAACAGCTCTCCAGCACATCTTCTGTCTCTTGCCCAACAGACACTGAGGCATTGTGATCACTAAGCACCTGGCCTACCTACGTGTCTACTGGTGGGGTGTGGATGCTGCTGTTACCCACACGGGTTACCTCCTGCTCCACCTTCCAGAGCAAGAAGATCGAACCTCCACCTCCTTTTTTTCCTTATCCAGATACACCTGCCTCCTGGATCCCACTACAACTGGATTTTGTGGGGCCCTCATATCTTCCTGGACCAACACCTCGTGAAAGAAGTGGAGAAATAGCTTGGCAGCAGCCCAGAAAACTGTTTACAGAATGACTCTTATGCTGTATCGAGAACTTGGTGCCTACTCAGCCAGCATCCAACACAAATGGAAGATGGACTTCGACAGGGTCAACTCTGCAGACGACAGGGATGGCCGCAGTCTGCCCAGCCACCTTGGGGCAGCCCAGTCACTGTCAGAGGTCAATGGCCATGCCAATCTTCTTTCTTCCATGGGCCACATGACCAAAAGTTGTACCTGCTGTATCCCTACACCTGGGCAACATTTATGTTATCACCTGGACTGTGCTCAAGCAGTTCATACCGAGTAAGTTACATGGCACAGGTGCAGTCACTCAATCACAACTCAGTGTGGAGCCATCACTAGATGACAACGCAGCCCATGTCGACTTTTCTGTCCAGGAGCTGCCAGCTGCGTATTACATTTTGTGTGCCCTATACACCAAAGATACATGGCCACCAATGCCACGACCAGCAGTTAAACATTCCAATATTTGTCTTTGTTTTTCGTCGGAAAAACTCCAGTGTTAAACTTGGGATAGATTTTTTATGCGTGTTACAATAAACTGCATATTCATCTTATACCTAGGTATTTTTCCCGCGTTGTCTTCGCAGACACATCAGCTTCCATTCTGTAGCCAAGTGTGCAATGATTCATGTTGCAAGCTTTCCATTTTACTGGTAGATTATCAGCCTCCTCTCCATAATGTACAAGATAATGATTACAGTTATCGCCAAATACATGGAAAAAATGGATTTCGATCAACAAGAAGAATAAGCTGGCCTTAGAACTGTGTATTGTGTGTATTGGACTACAGACAATTTTCAAGTTGCAAAGACATGGTAGAATGGAGACACAAAAAATAGTAAAAATTAGCAGTGTAGCTGTTGAACCATGGTATGAGTTTCATGTTTAATTGAAGTCAGCGACTGGAAGTACTGAAAAAGAAATCAACAGAAGGGTGACAATGATCTGTAGTGACATGCACTTTTAGAGCAAAAACGATTCCAAAACTAAAGGCTGCACAACGAATATCGAAAAGATGCCTGAATTACTAGAAAAATAAGAAAACAATCAAATGAAAGGAATTGTTTGAATACCGTCTCAGGTATGCTGAATATGTGTAAAAACGAATAAATGTTTCAGGCAAAAGTTTGGGGGGAGGGGGGGGGGGAGGGAGGAGACATAAGTAAGCGGGCTGAGTCTATTCTGTGTGACAGTACCCGGGATGATTTATGACACCCTTCACTCTGCTGCCCTCTGCCCCCCTATCCTCTTCACCGATAATTGATTTATGACACCCACCCATCCCTCAGCCCTCTGGATCAATTGCTGGTTAGGAAATTTAAAGGAAGTTATCCTATTGCTTCCTTCAAGATGGTGGAACAATGGAATCATATTCCAAAACAGTGGCAAGATGGTGGAGGGACCATCAGGACAGCCGCTGTTGAAAATTTGGCGGCCAATATAGGGTCACAAACAAACACAGAAATCCTAGGTGGGAGAATTAGTCTAGTTGTACTTGACAGTTTGAAAGGAGTCTCTCCCCAAGTTCAGTGTCAAGAGGAAGCAGGTTCTGCGCCAGACAAGGGTAAACAAGATGGCCGATCTAATGTAGTTGTATGTGTGAGAATTTTTTTAAGAATCACTGCCTTGCTACATAATGACTACACTATGGAGGTGGTGAGTTCATTTTTTTAAAACAAATTACATCGAAGTATGCTGGGAGCGTTGGATTTGTTTTTTTTTTAAATGATTACAGGTGCCTTACTGAATGTTCGACCAATTATAGCAACACCAGACGCATTTCGGAAACGCTGCTATCAAGCCTAGCACAGCCGCTTTTGTAGATCACATAACGGAATGCTGCCAGGTGCTGCAGATTGGCCACACACCAAGTGTATAGCTCACTCACGACCAACCGTGAATGAGTCGACCAGCGTGATTATGTATAAACCTTTCACCTCTCGAAAGCTGTCACTCTGTCCGTGAGTCAGTTTCCTTTCTCCTCGCCCTAAGCTCACGTAATGCTTTGCATGAGAGCTGTGTATCCTGGACTCCCATGCTTAGATGATTTACACAGACTGGGAAGTAAAAGATCCACAGCTGCCAGCTCATGGATGCCACCTTGCAGTCTGTCAGCGTCACCTTCAGAGGTCGATTATTACTTACAATGTTTCTCTACCCATAAATGCCAGTAGAAAGAAATCCATAGAAGTGTTCGTATGAATCACGCACTGAGGGATCTATATAAACTTAATTATTTGTATAGATAGCTCATACATCCTGAGAATCGAGAACTTCAACAATTTTTGCCTGTTACCGATATCTATACTGGCAAGATATAAAAACTGTAACAAATATGCCTGTATGTAACATAAATTTCCACTTCATATGTCTACTCAATCCTGAGGACAAGGGGTCTTAACAGACAGATGGATAACAGAGGACAAAAAATATTCTTTTCAAAGTGTGATAAAATTACAAATCAACAATTTTCATATTCCTACCTAAACTTTTTCTATGGAAACTTGCTATCAAATTCCGTGATTGTAGGTCAATGGAAAATACCCCATAGGTGTCAATAATGACATGCACAACAGCCTAATTGTACTCCACACAGAAAACCATGGTAAAAAACTTGATGTACTAGAACAAATAGAAATAATGTTAAACAAAATAAAATCTTCTGAAAACATGTTGAATGAACAAACGGCGATTTTTAGGTAAAAGTTTATTTTTCCCTAAAGAAACAAATGTTTAATAATGTTGTTAGTTCATCCATTTGATAATATAATCCACACTCGACATACTCACATGTATTTGTTTTGGAAATGACATCCTGTGTAAATAATAATAAAATGGCTTTGTATCTCCTTTAAAATAAAAACACTTGTGTATTTTTAGAAATGTAGCCTCTTCACATTTGAAATTCTTTGAACTGTTTTGACTTGCGTTTACACAATGTGCTGCAGAACGAAAAGTGTGTACATGTTCGTTGATACTGTACTTCAAAAACCATGTTTTCAAAACTGGAAACAGTAAATTATTTTTCGATTAGTACTGTTTTTGTAAACTCATTTTTAAAATGTGCCTGATTTGTAATATACTATTTTGATCTTACCGGGACCTGAATTAAACTAAACCTGGGAAAATACCCGATGTGGAAAGTCCAAACACCCGACGATCAGCCCCTAGGGCTCGAAATGCAACGTGCATTGAAATAAAATCACGATTGAGACTGAAAGTAGTTGTTCTTTATTTTATGGAAGTCACACAGTTACGTAAGAAACATCGACAGAAGTGGATAAAATTAGGTTATACTTGCCTAGCCAGGACCTAAGAACGGTGTATTCATTCAAAAATAAGAAACTTAAACTAACCTAACTGTCTTGCAACATCAGATTTATTAAATGTGTTTCTAATGGTTCAGTTCTAAACTATGTTAACATCACGAAAAAATGTCGTTAGAAGCAGCCAAAATAGAAGAAAATTTGAGGAAGCCTGGTGACGTACAGCACAAACAGAAAGAAGAACGTAAGACAAATCCTTACTTGCTGCTTCTTGAGTTAACTAATGTGCTACATCCATTAGAAATGAATTAATTAGATGGATATATTACAGTATTATGCACAAAAGTTAGAACTGATCTAACTGACCAACATGCAAAAAGTTTGAGTCTCTTAAAGAGGAACATCCCAGTGCCCATAATACTGCAATTTCTAAAACACAGAATTTGTATGAAAGAGTTATACACAATACGTCTGCCACTCCTGAAAAAAAGTGGTCAGTAACAGTTGGACAGACAAATGGACAAAAAAGTAATACCATAAGGGTTCAGCATTTTGCCGACTGAGGTGCGGAATGCTAAAAACATCGAAAATGAAATGACGCGTTTCGCAGCAACGAGAGTGCAACGCAAATCCGTCACCCAGTATTAAGAATTAATCGAAGTTACCTTCACGTTATACATAAGCGTCAATATCTTTGCGTACTCTTGACCCAAAGATAAACATTTTAGTGATGTGTTGAAAACGTTGTAGCTCTTAATTTTTATTGGTGGGTTCCCTGCACACAGTAGTAGTGGTTTGATGTTCGATAATCACAGCTCTTTTTGTTAAAAATCACCGCTAATTCTTGGATTATACCCTTGTCCATAAAGTAAGTCATCGGTATCAAACTACTGCAATATTTCAGGCAATTGATACATAGTAAGATAAAGTTTCTCATCAGCTAATTCCACCTTCTACCGTATATCCGCATGTTTTTTATATTGCGACGAAATGATTTACAGTGCTTCCTTGTCGATTTTTCACGTTTTCGTCTCAGTGTCAGTTATGTACACATCAATAGAATGTAATCGTGAAAGGGTAAACCTTACATGCAACTGAAAAATATCTGATGGTGTGGTCTGAGACACCCAAATGTTATTGTTCTCTTGTGGTTAACATAGGAAAAGCGTCTGAGTCTTTCTAAAGCCATCCTACTCGAAACATTTTAAGTCTTTAGTAGAAGAATATTTAACTAACAAAACACAGATATAATCAGGAGCTGTAGAAAGTGTTTTGGTGACAGTGCTGATGTGTAAGAGAAAGTATCAACACTGGACTGTCGTAAGGACTGCGAAAAACTGAGGGTAAAATTTCCTTCAGTAAGGTGAAAGGCGTTAACTTTAATTACATGACAGTGTCCATAACACAGGAAATGAAACTGAAAGTGTCTAATTACAAGATTAATGGTGAACGTCATACAGGTATTTAGGATATACTATTACACAGAACCATCATGTAAATCAGTGTTAGGGGGCAGGATGCAGAACTACTTCAAGAGTGCGGAAAGCAACAGATGTTTAATACAAGACTTTTTCTTTTTTTTCCACGTGATATTCGAGAGTGGAATGGTCGACATAATTGATCTTGATATTGGTATTAGCTGAACTAAGTCGAATGTTTGACAAATAATACACCAAAATTTGGACTTTATTTAAAACACGATGTCTATAGAAATTACTACACATATAAGCAAACAGGGTGCGTTTTGTAGGAACTGATATGATATCCCATGGAAGAAAGATCGCGTAGTTTTTGCGAAACATAGTTGGATAGCTTTATCGAACGGGTGTGTAAGCTGGACTGTGCGTTAATTCTATTGCCAGTATAGGGTTTTGTAGGGGTTTTTCTATAACCTATGGAGATATCAGTGATGCCGCCTGGAGATTACACAGCACTGGTAAATACAATGTTTTTCAAAACTGTCAGCACCACTGTCGTTTTTTATATAAAAAAGGAGTCATTACTGCTTTTGTACACAAAGGCCTCAGTGGCAGGGTGGCTACGCTCTGTAAATAATAAAGTGGCAGTAGTTTACCGCAATTTTGTAGATAAACACATTAACAGTACATGTTTTTAAATGTGCTACAAATACGAGCCCCTGATTACCAACCCATTTTTGTGAAAGCTACACATGAATAGCATTTTCCATTTCCGCAACATCTGCGGTGCACGTTTTAGGCGATTCATCCTGCGTACACTGCAATTCACTATACATGTCAGAGGGTACTACCTACAGATACAAATATATTCTGTGCGATACACATATTGATCAACAAAATAGTAGCTGTCTGTATACCTGTGCACGCATTCTAATCTCTGTTACCTAATTCCTATGCTCCAGATGCAAGATATACAAAGGTGACAGTAGAATTATTGCACAGTCCACCTTGCGTTCCAGAAAATAACCCGACAGGGTTTTGCCAGAACTATGTGATCTTCCTTCCATAGGATACCATATCAGTTCCTACAAAACACACGCAGATTGCTTTTCATATAAAGTAATTCCTATAGACTACACCATGTTTTAAATAAATTGTAAATTTTGATGTATTTGGTAATACACTCATCTTAGTTCAGCTAATACATAAAGATCAGTCATATCGACCATTCCACTCTCGACTATCACGTGGAAAAAGTGCAAATCGGGTATTAAACACCTGCTGCTTTCCGCACTCTTAAGGGGCTCCGGAAAGGCTCAAAATCATGAAAAGTTCAATTTTTACTTTTTTGCATTTTCTGAATCTGCAGACTATTACCTTTTAATAGATATATAATTTATTCAATTCCAAAGACTACAACTATTTTTAATTTTTTTTTGAAATGTGTTCTACATGGGCGTGACCCACTGTGGCGCTGTTAAACTGCTGTCAAATGGTGTTATTATTAACGTCCGTGTTCATCAGGTACATTTTAGTGATGTGAGATAAAGTATGTGTTGTGGCTAACCTGTGATGGTTCAATATATATATATATATCGCTGGTGTGATTGTCGATTGTTTCATGTTTATTTACTTTGTCGTTATCTCGAAAATATTCGTAATTAATTCTGTTTCTTGAGTCTCTGTTTTGTTGAAGTATAATAATGAGTAAAAGTAAAATTATTAGAAATCCTCTGAAGGCTTTTAAGAAAAGGATAAATGTTGGAAAGCCAAGGTATGTGTTATTACTGTAAACAATAAAGACGATAACCAAGTGAGTGAACCTAACCTCTCAAGTACACCTGCCCATAGCAGTCAAAGTGGGAAAGAAAATACTTCACAGAAGAAGCTTGGTTCAATGAGTGAAAACTATGAATGTTTTATGGGCGAATCGGATGTGAATGAAATATTTGATATGTCGGTTCTCAAAGGAATTTTTTCAAACTGTGTAAGATGTATTCATTGTAGTGAAGTTGGTCTGGAACTCTCCATAATAAAGCACGTAGGACTTGCTAGTGAAATACAACTGAAATGTGATAAGTGTTCATACATGACCACCTTTTGGAACAGTGTTGCAGTAACTGCAACTGAAGAAAATGGTAGCAAAATCTACGAACACAACATTAGATTTGTTTATTCCTTGCGTTCAGTTGGTAAGGGTGCTACTGCAGGTGCAATTTTCTGTGGCATCATGAATCTTCCAAATCCCCCAACCAAGTTTACGACGTATAATAAATTAATAGGGTCTAAAGTAGAAGATGTCTGTATAGAATCTATGAAGAACGCTGTGGAAGAGGCAGTAATGGAAAATAATGGTAACAGATATTTGACTGCAGCGTTCGATGGTACCTGGCATAAACGGGGACACACATCTCTTCATGGTGTAGTATCTGCCACCAGTATGTATACAGGGAAAGTTTTAGATGTAGCAGTAATATCAAAGTATTGTAGATGTCCACAAAAATATAAAGGTACACATGAAAATAATTGCAAAGCTAACTATAGTGGCAGTAGTGGAGGAATGGAAGTGGCTGGTGTTGCCAGTATATTCCAGCGTTCTGAGGCGTGTGATAAAGTGCGATATGTTAATTACCTTGGTGACGGTGATTCTAAAAGTTTCTAACATGTTCAAGGACTGAAGCCCTATGGTGATGATGTTGTAGTGCAGAAATTTGAGTGTATTGGACACGTACAGAAGCGAATGGGAACAAGACTTCGGCGACTGAAAGCTTCGTACAAAAAACAAAAACTCAGTGATGGTAAAGGGTTGTATGGGAAGGGAAGGTTAACTGACAGTGTAATTGACAAAATACAGATCTATTATGGAATGGCTATTAGGCAAAATACACAAAGTGTCGACGAAATGAAGAAGGTTGTTTGGGCTCTTTTTTTTTCATACTTCTTCAACCGATGAAAATCCCCAACATAGCTCGTGTCCCAAAGAAGAAGACAGTTGGTGTAAATATAACAAAGGATTGCTAACTGGTGAAGTGTACACTCATAAGCATAGTCTGCCTCATGCAATAATGGAGGTGATAAAACCTATTTTCAGAGACTTAGCAGCACCTGAAATGTTGAAAAAGTGTATTCGCGGAAAAACTCAAAACCCCAATGAAAGTGTAAATAGTGTTATATGGTCGAGAATCCCCAAGACTGTATTTGTTGGAATAGAAACACTTCACTTTGGTGTGTATGATGCTGTTGCGACTTTCAATGATGGCAACATTGTAAGGTGCAAGGTATTTAGAAATATGGGAATGAAGATAGGTTCTAACATGGTACGAGCGATGCTTGCTTTAGACAAGGAACGCCTTCGGGCTGCAGACAGGGCTGTAAAGAGTCTAGAAATACAAGCAAGAGTAAACAGGAGGAGGAACAAGAGGAAGCTGGAGGAGGAGTTTGCAGAGGATGAAGATAATCCATCCTATGGACCTGGAATGCACCAAAAAGTTAATCCAATCTTTGTCGCTTGATTCCCAAAACTTTTATTTTCTCATACTAATTACATGTTTTCTAAGGATCTTCCAAACATATTTGTTTCAAACTTTCAGTAAATGTTACACCGTACCTTCTGCATAATTTAACACAGCCTTTTTCCAAAAAACTGTATATTTTTGAATATATAAATAAAAAATTGCAAAAAATGTTGTGAATTTTCATTATAATTGAAAAAAAATCATCTTTAATAACTGAACTAAAATTTTGTAAAATCCCTCTGTTAAGTTGTAGCCCATATTCCAATAAATAATCTGTAAAAATTTCAACTTCCTACCTCAAATACTTCGTGAGGAAAGATGTAATTTATAAGCGTTATTTTAACATTGCAAGTATAGGGCGTTCCGGAGCCTCTTAAAGTAGCTCTGCATCCTGCCCCCGAACACTGATTTACATGATGGTTCTGTGTAATAGTATTATCCTAAATACCTGTATGACGTTCGCAATTAATTTTGTAATTAGACACTTTCAGTTTCATTTCCTGTGTTACAGACACTGTCATGCAACTACAGTTAACGCCTTTCACCTTACTGAAGGAAATTTTGCCTTCAGTTTTTCGCAGTCCTTAAGACAGTCCAGTGTTGATACTTTCCCCTACACAGCAGCACTGTCACCAAAACACCTTCTACCGCTGCTGATCCTGTCTTTTAACATCTTCTGTCCATTATAACAATGTGTTTTGTTAGTTAAATATTCGACTAAACACTTAAAATTTTTCGAATAGGATGGCTTTAGAAAAATAAGACGCTTTTCCTATGTTAACTACAAGACGGCAAAAGCAGTTGGGTGTTTCAGACCATACCATCAGATTTCTTTTTCTTTTCAGTCGCATGTAAGGTTTACCCTCTCACGATTACATTCTATAATGTGTAGATAACTGACTGAGGAAAATGCGAAAAAATCGACAAGGAAGCATTGGAAATAATTTCGTGGCAATATAAAAAACCTGCGGGTATACGGTAGAAGGTGGAATTGGCTGATGTGAAAATACGTATTGCTGTATATCAATTGCCTGGAATATTGCAGCAGTTCGATACCGATGACTGTTGCTTTATGGTCAAGGGTATAATCCAAGAATTATCCCGGGTTTTTAAAGAAAATAGGTGTGATTATTCAACATCAAACCACTACCTCTGTGTGCACGGAGCCTACCAGTGTAAATTAAGTGCTACAACGTTGTTTCCACATCCGTAAAGTGGTTGTATTTTGTCAAGAATACGTAAAGATATTGACGCTACTGTGTAACTTACACGTATCTTTGATAAATTCTAAATATTTTGTGAATGATTTGCGTTATAATCTTGTTGCTACTAATTGGATCAATGAATTTCGAGGCATTTTTTTAATTCTTTCTGGTATTTATTGGACGAGAAATGTTATATTTGATCTCCGGAACTGGTATTCAGAGACTTCAAGGCTGTATCCATGAGATGGGTGCTGTGTATCTTGTGCTGCCCCATCTCTATAAATCATCTCAGCATGGGGTTTGGGGAACACAGTCTCCATCCAGGGCGATGCGGGAGCTAGGTTTGCGAAGGAACGAATCTGACATACAGAAAGAGCGGCAGTTGCGTTTCGGGAGGTAAAAGACATACATTGGCGCGCTCGTATTCTAGTGTTGCCAACTTAGTGGATTTTCCACTAAAACTGGTGGTTTCTACCCTCCTTTTAGTAGCGAAATATTGCTACTAGTGGCTGGTGGGTTTTATAGTGGTTTAGTAGAATTCAGTTTCAATTACTGAAAACGCGATCTCTCAACCACTAAGCTATTTATGTTTCGAAATATGTCAATTCTGCGTTATTTGATTTCAGGGGTGTTTAACTTGTACTGCGAAGACGCCACTGATGTATTACAATGTGATATCAAACTTACCATCACACTCGATAGACTACATGCGGGGATTCCCTGTAGAACGAACATTATTTAATAGCACCTAGTTACAGTTCATTTAACGAACGAAGACGGCTCGCTCAGTTGCAGGGAGTGCAGCAACCGATTTCATACAGCGGGTGCTCACTTATTTCATTGTCGCTTCGGACAACCACTGAGCGCTTGTTGGCTCACGCACGGTGCATCACGTCAGACGCGCTGTTTTACTCGACTCTCGTCGTTCGTGATGTACACTATGCAATTGTGATTTCAGTGTATGGTATTATTTCACGACTTCATACGTGTATAACTATTCCGAAACCACAATATACGCAAAGGTTTCGGTATTATTTGCTTGAAGACCCACATTTCAAACACTGGCTTCAATTTATTGAAAGTACTTTGGGTCAGGCAGGAAAGTGCAAATTTTGTGGTACAGTTTTAAGGAGTCACGGACATATGCAGTCTCAGGGGATGTCAAAGAAGCATCTACAAAATAAGATGGTAAGCAACCTTTTTTACATTGATTAGTCATTTATTGATCGGTATTACATCTTTCACCATTCTTTGACTAAGTAAATTGTTGCAGGTTGTCACTATGGAGCCTAAAATTACTTTTTAAGTCAGAGCCCATTGGGAATAAAAAAAGTGGAAGAAGGACTTGTATCATTCACAGCCATGCATACTAGTATAAGTGTAGTCAACCATTTGGGAGAGGTAATCAATCAGTCATGAGAAAGATATCGAAAAAGCTCAGCCGCACACAACTAAGTGCACCTCAGTTATAAAGAAAGTGTTAGCACCACATTTCACTGACTTTCTAAAACAAAATTGGAAAGATTAATCATTTAGTTTATTAATTGGCGAAACTAATGATATTGTTGTACATAAATAATTGGGACTGATTACATTTTAGTGAAGTAAAGTACACCAAAAATAGTATCTACATACCTTGACCGTGCTGAACTGCACGAGTGTAATGCTGAAGCTATTGTCTAGGCTATAAAGAAACCACTTCAAAGATTCGATTTGCGACTTGAAAATTTAATGGGCATTGGTGCAGATATTGCTTCTGTCATGGTTGGAGTAAACAACGAAGTACTTGCGAAATTGAAAGAAGAGGTACCACACCTGATTTTCATACGTTGCTTGTGCCATTTCTTGCAAGTGGGTGTTCCAAATGCTGGAAAAGAATTTTTATCGTGAAATTTGGAGTTTTTAATTAATTTTGGTGTAGTTGCTCCTCTTTCAGACAATTTCTTTATAAGGAGCTGTACAAAACCATCAACGATAGACAGAAACCGTTAAAAATAGTTCAAGTTTGCCAGACAACGTAGTTATCAATAGAATCTGCTATATCAAGAAGACACACGCGATGGTCAGAGGTAAAAACACATTCTCCCTTAGCTAAAGTGCGCGAAAGGTGACAAATGGCAGAGTTATTGCACGCTATCTATGTGAACGAGATTAATTACGCATATATTTCATTTTTATATCCAATATTAATTGAAATAAACAGTCAGTACAATGTTCAAGTCGAGAGATATAGATCACACCAAATTCCTTAACGAGTTGACCATCTGATAGATATGTTAATTTTTACTCAAAGTATTCGTGATTTCCTCTATCGAAGATGTTATCTGGAATTCCGCTTTAAAAAATACGAGTAGTAGCTCGAAATGAGAGAAGGATTACCGCGTGAAGACGAAGAAATGTTGCGTAATCGATGCATAACATTTATAGTAATTGTGATTGAGGAAATAAAAAAACAGGTTACTAGAAAATTTGATGTTAAGGAAAAATATTTCCAGAATAAATGTTGAGCCCCCACTTAATCGCAACGAACAAAATATAATTGATATAATGGCTCAGTTCAATAAAAGTGTAGAATTTATGGCAAGAGTGGATCATCAGTGGCGATAAATTCATTTTTTGAACTCTAATGAGACCAAAGATACAAAAGAATTTTGGAATAAAGTATTGCATTTCAAAGATGCTCAAGGGGAATCGAAATTTGAGGAATTAGCGACCTTTGCTATTACTCTCCTAATACTGCCTCATTCCAATGCCGATATTGAGAGACTGTTTAGCAGTATGAATATAATGGAAAACAAGCAGAGGAACAGAATGAATTTAAATCTTTTAACTGCTGTATTAAGAATGAGCTGTGATTCGAGGTGGGAAGGAAAACGCTGCAACGAATATGAAATTCTAATAAATGTTGTAAAACAAATCGGTTCCTAAGAATCGTATCAGTCTGAAACTGACGACTACGATGTTGATGATGCAGACAAAAATGATCCATTTGAAGAAATAATTAGGTGTTGTTACAGAACTCATTGTATGTTCCTGACCTTGACTTGTTGATTTATTTATTGTATATTCATTCAATGATTGTGAATATTTTATTACTTAATAGTAAAGGAAACTAATTACTAATATATGTATTGTTTTCTTTCATAATTTAAAAAAAGTTAATGGGAATTTTAGCGATTATGAGGCTAGGGGAATTTTTTTAGTGATTTTCTGGTGGTTTTTGCACCTGAAACTGGTGGGGAGCTCACTTTAACTGTTGGCAACACTGGTTCTGACGCATGGCTAGAGCGTGGGCTATGCATTCGCACATCTGATAGAAGGCAGCGATGGGCTCACTTGCGCAGGGCTTACAACGATCCTTCAGATGGTCTACGAGAGTTGCTGCATGAGCTGAATAACAGCATTTTCGAGGTGATGGTTGGTTGGTTGGGGAAGGAGACCAGACAACGTGGTCATCGGTCTCATCGGATTAGGGAAGGATGGGGAAGGAAGTCGGCCGTGCCCTTTCAGAGGAACCATCCCGGCGTTTGCCTGGAGTGATTTAGGGAAATCACGGAAAACCTAAATCAGGATGGCCGGACGTGGATTGAACCGTCGTCCAGTGTCTAACCACTGTGCCACCTCGCTCGGTTTTCGAGGTGACTAAAGTGTTTATGTAGTAGGACAAATTTTAAATAAAACACCTCTTACTATTTAAATAAAACAAAGCAAGCACTCCCAGCCATACTTCAATGTAATTGGTTAAGAAAGAATGAAATCTGTTAAAAGAATCCCACACTTCCGCAGTGGGAAGCTGATAGTAAATCAATGGATATAGAGGAGAAGGCTTCGGAGGAGAGTGATCATAACTGAAGGAAAAGTTGGAGGACAGGGCTGCAAATCCTGGATCCTCATGACGCAGAAGTAGATAGGTGAAAGTGCCAGAATCATCTCAACATCCATAGTCACATTAATTATGAATGCTGAGAAATAGACACACAGGGTAGCAGATCTACATCTACCTCTACATACACATGACACAGATGTTGATGGGGTAAAAACTGTGCCAGTGACATAATTATGGCAGTTGAGAAATGGACACACAGCCAGATAAATGGGTGGTAGATCCACATCTACGTACACATCTTCTCAAGCCACCACACAGTGTACTACCGCTAGACATTCCTTTTCCCGTTCTAATCGCAAATGGAGAGATGGACAAATGACTGTCTATTGTGCGTCTGCACGTGCCATGATTTCTGTCTTGTCTTGGTGGTGCTTACATCAGATGTGTGTTGGCAGCTGTAGGATCATTTTGCAGACTGTTACATATGCTAGTTCCATAAACATTTTCACTTGTGTTTCGTGAAAAGAACGTCTTTTTCCGTCCAGGAATTTCCACTTGAATTACAGGAGCATTTCCATAAAACTCACATGTTGATCCGACCTACTGGTAGAAAATCCAACAGCAAGGCTCTCAACTCTTTCGATGTGTTCCTTTACTAGAGCTTGTGAGGATCCCAAACACTGAAACACTAGACAAGAATGGGCCGCACAAGCTTTCCGCATGCGGACTCCTTTATAAATGAGCTTTCCAGTAATTCTTCCAGTAAACCTAAGCCGACCATTCGCCTTCGCTACAACTGACTTCACGTGCTCATTCCATGTCGCTTTGAAACGTTAAGCCTAGATATTCAACTGACATGACTGTCCAAAGCAGCACACCACTAAGACGATCTTCCATCGTTAGAAGCTTGATTTTCCTGCTCTCCTCTATTAACTCACATTTTATCACATATTGAGGAAGCTGCCATTCACCACACAAAAAAGAAAGAATATCTAAGTTGTCCTGTATCATCCAACACTCACTTAAAGACGACACTTTCCCATTCACTATAGCTGCATCACCAGACACACGCAGACTAAAAAAAAATGGTTCAAATGGCTCTGAGCACTATGGCACTTAACGTCTGAGGTCATCAGTCCCCTAGAACTTAGAACTACTTAAACCTAACTAACCTAAGGACATCACACACATACCCGTGCCCGAGGCAGGATTCGAACCTGCGACCGTAGCGGTCACGCGGTTCCAGACTGTAGAGCCTAGAAACGCTCGGTCACTCCGGCCGACCACAGGCAGACTCCTGCTCACGCTGTCATCAGATCGTTTGTGTATATGGAGAACAAAAGCGGTCCTATCACACATCTCTGGGGTACTTCTAACTATACGTTTGTCTCCGATAACCAACGAAGTTTTAATGCTGAACTGAAAGAAATACGACTACGCAGAAATGTGTACCACGACTTAATGGGAAGTGGAATGATCACTTTTGGAAACATGCTATATAACTGACAACTATTGACCACGGAAATGTCTAGAACACACTTTCCCTAGCAGTGGAAGTGAAGTGATCATCATCTTAATCATAAAGTTGATGTTGAGAAGTCATCCTTCTCCATTGCCAGATTAAGCATGGGAAGAGTGTTAACGAGCCAAAATTGTAGATGTTTATTTGCATAATTCCAAGAAACCTTTGTTGACGATGTGTGTCTTGTTGGAATATACTTGAAAGTTCAACTAAAAATTGGAAATTATATTTTTCTATGTAAACTGGCCGACAGTTCAGTCAGATTGTAAGGTAATCACTAAGCGTTGTCACTGTTTAGGTAGTCACATGTAAATTCCGTTAACTGTAGCGTTAACAGTTGTTCGTCTTCAACCGCAGCTAAGCGGACGGCGTATCTCTGTGCTAAGTAGAGTATCCTGATGGGATTCCACTTAATACCAAAACCTTTTCCCTTATGGGAGGACTGGACTGGAATGGGATGAAGATATCGTCATGAGGAGCCTGCCTTCAAACGTACACACAAACTTTTATTCTGCGACAAATCAGTAGGCTGACGACACTCGATACACAGTTTTTCAGTTACTGTAACAGCCTTGGAACTGAAACTTCATGGCAGATTAAAATCCACGTTTACCGTTTCCAGCTGTAATGCTCACTGATGCTTGCGCATCATCCCTACGTCGCCGTACGAGCACCGGCGCCTAACGGCATGTCATGACACTGACACTACCAACAACGTAGCGCACCGTTTGAACGTAAATGCTGTAAAGTTGGGTACCAATACAGTAAACAGTTCTCCTTCTACACTGGTTCTGGCAGTCGAAGTTTAATTATAACCACGTTGTACTGTGTAAACAGGATAGGGACTTTTGCACAGCACGATTCGAAGAGCGTTGCAGCAGCCCGACAGGCGGGTTCAGTTCCCAGTTTGATGCCAGCGACCAGCCCGATGAAACGGCCCGTTACCACCTCTTACCACCTCTTACCAGACACAGGAAGAATTGTCGATAGCGGACATAGCAGAGTATCGAATTGCCTGTCAGACTGCCGGGTACTTTTCACCTCAATATCTCACATGTGGAATTAATCACTGTTGACTAACACACTTCATTTATTCCGTGTAACACAATGAGATTGCCGGCCGGTGTGGCCGTGCGGTTCTAGGCGCTTCAGTCTGGAACCGCGTGACTGCTACGGTCGCAGGTTCGAATCCTGCCTCGGGCACGGATGTGTGTGATGTCCTTAGGTTAGTTAGGTTTAAGTAGTACTAAGTTCTAGGGGACTGATGACCACAGATGTTAAGTCCCATAGTGCTAAGAACCATTTGAACCATTTTTTAACAGAATGAGATTACGTCACCACTTTGATGCATGGTCATCTGCACTGCATAAATTTAAGTCGACTATTCAACTTCTAGCCCTAAAGAGCGTTATGCGGTGTTTCCTCACCCAGTCTTGGACATGTGGGTTATTGTTTTGTCCCTAACTGAGTCAACATTCATAGCTCATTAAACTTTAATCATGTTGCTAAATGTCATTACTGGATTTAGTCACATGCTAGGTGTACTTCACAATCACATCACTCTGTGCAGCAGTATGGCGACAAAAGCCGAAACATCGAGAAGTTTCGAAGACGAGATGGGTGTTACCATTCTGTCAAAGTCTTTCGGAGTGTAGAAGCAGTGTAATTCAGACTTCTACTTCGTTATAGTAAAAATATCGCAATAAAATGAATGTCTTATTCGTCTGTCTTGAAGAACACATACAACATCTGGATACAGCCTAATTAACTGAATTAACTGGCGGCTGGAATGTGCTGTACGTACATCGGCGCTGCTGTCGTTGGACAGAGTGGTCAACATGACATAACGGAGAGCTGTGTTTGCTTGTGATTACGCACAACTTGACGGTGAAGTTCAGTACACACTCCCCCTTCTGCCTACGCTTCTCAGAGACAGCATACTCAGCAAAGAGAGGCGACAGCAACATACACCCACACTCTGCTACCGCTCAACGCTCAGCATTTGTTTCCAGGAGCCGTTCCGTACGTATTACGACGCTATGGTGTACCTCTAGGGTACCAGTTTGCTTTATTTCTAGTCTGTTAGAGTTTGTTTGTTCCGAATATTTCGAAGTTTAAACACTGAGTGAGTGTGTCAGGTAATTATATCGTCAGAGGCTGAGACACCAGTCTGACGGCAGAAGCGGCTGGCAGATAGTTGGGGCACAAGTGAAGTCGTTGCCCAGGTGCGACTGATCAATGTAGCTCCAGTCGATAACCAACAGCGTGAGGGGCTCTGTGTGATAAATGTTCGTGATTACGAACTGTCAGGGGACTACTACATAAATGAAACTGTGCAAGGCTGTGATGAATTACACAGCACTGGGATGAAACGATAGCTCTGAACTGTTAGAAATGTTGGTTTATCTGTACAATATGTTAAGTTTTTTGAATAAATAAGAATTCAACTCGTTATTTAGCATTTTTTGTAAAATGACGCTGATTTTGTGAGACGTCTCAGTAGTGACATGCTTGTACCCTTTGTTCGCAAACTTGAGGAATAGACAAATAATTAAAATAAAATGTACGAGCTGAAAGGTCAATTGGAGTTTGTTAAACGACCCAACAGGCAACAAAGGCTATATCTAGAGACATGGACACTTAGTACACTTAATTATTTATTCACAAGTACGAAAATATGATCTGATGTAAGGTATATCTTTCCATGGATGAAGAATGTAAGGAGGTGAATACTGTCAATTCTGAATGCCTTTACTAAAGGTGTTTCTTATCTGACAGTATTTTAGACATTCCCTGCTCTTAACAGTGAGAGGATAGCTCAAAATAAGCTCATGTTTTATGAGAGAGTATTCTGTCAGGGATAGCTTGTAGTTAAAACGTAGGGAATTTCTATAGAAAGAGAATGAAGTTGCCAAGACAGATCAGCTGTAAACGTTACTGATAATCGGAATTTGATAACAAAATAGCGCAGGTCAATTATGAAGCCACCGACGCTACAAAAATAAAACTACGCCCTCACAGAGCCAGTGACATTATCTAATTGGCGCTGTCCAAGTTCCCACTACCGAATTTTTCGAGCTGAGATCTCGACGTTGAATAGCTTTACCCATCACGCAGACGTACTGCTTCTAACACCAACACAGAAGTACTGTGACAGTAAGAAAACTTTTTTCTTGTATTTTCTGTTTATTTAAAGTTCAACCATGGTTGACAAAAGTGTGGGTGCAACAAGGTGAGAAAAAAATTATAAAAGTACAGTGTAGTATCTATTCTTCTCACAAGCAGTGAATTCTGATCAACATTTATGAATTTCGCTAGGAAAAAAAATGGATTGTAGCTGTGCCGACACAACAACGAGCTCTGCATGAAAATTTGAAAAATACCTTTCGAGACCTCATCTGTAATCGTACTCAGTTCCTACCATGCAAGTCAGATTATGATGACAAGACGCCACGCCAAATTAAAATGACTTCAACCAATTCTGAGCAGGAAAAGTGATCTCTTACTTCTCACGTAGAAAATATTAACAGAATATCTTAATCAATGTATTCCATCATTTACACAGTAACAGCGTAGCTACCAACTCATGAGAAGAATGTTATTTAAAAGCTTACACAATCAACAGAGCACGGGAGGGAGCAACAAACTGTGTTACGACGTACCAAATGTTCAAATGTGTATGAATTCCTAAGGGATGAAACTGCTTAGGTCATCGGTCCCTAGACTTAAACTAACTTATGGTAAGAACAACACATACTCCCATGCCCGAGGGAGGACTCGAACCTCCGGTGGGAGGGGCCGCACAGTCCGTGACATGACGCCTTAAACTGCTCGGACACTCCGCGCGGCTACGAAGTCCCCCCCCCCCCCCTCCCCCCATCACCACCGCCACCATTTACTCTACAATGACTTGTACAGTTCATGTTTAGATATTTACGCGAAAGCGGATCTACTCACAGCCGATTAGAATGTTGCGTAACATCTAATTTTTTGATTCCGTGCCGGCCGGAGTGGCCGTGCGGTTCTAGGCGCTACAGTCTGGAACCGAGCAACCGCTACGGTCGCAGGTTCGAATCCTGCCTAGTGCATGGATGTGTGTGATGTCCGTATGTTAGTTAGGTTTAATTAGTTCTAAGTTCTAGGCGACTGATGACCTCAGAAGTTAGGTCGCATAGTGCTCAGAGCCATTTGATCCTTTTTTTTTTTTTTTTTTTTTTTTTTATTCCGTGGATGGTGTTAATGATTGATCACTTTCCCGTAATCGTTTCCTAAGGACGAAAGAAATTCTCACCTTCAAGCAACTGTAAGATCCTCCTCTGAAAACAGGAGAAATACAAGTATGGTTGAGGTACAATGATAAATGTTAATAACAGTTGACTTTCTAAAATTTGCCACCCGTCCCCTATAGCCAATAGCCTTCCGGCTACGGTGTGCGACACAGCACGTTAGTGTGTATGTAGGCAGTAACTCGTGGTTATGGGTAGCCTGTTCCATTAGTAGCAAAATCATCTTGGGTCATGTATTTGATCCCAACCACTTCTTAAATTTTTGAATAAAAACTATTAGCACTAGAGACCAAAGAGTAGCGGTATAAGGAATTAACATTGTTCTGCCGACGGTCTTATCGAAGAAGACAACGGGTCGGAAAAAACTTCAGTGCAACCTCTTGCAGTTGAGGCGGGGAGACTGAGTCCTTTAAAAGCGGAAGAATCAGGAATGATCAACGATGTGAGGACGCGGAAGGCAATGGTAGCCATCGCATTAATGAAACACATTTTTTATCCACAGAAAATGTGACGTAGAACCGAAAAAGGTTTATGATGATCTCTCCATTCGTAGAGGAAAACATGAAAGAAAGTACAATGCAATGAAAAAACAATAGGCGCATTAAAGAAAACAGCACCCACTTAAGTATGGAAAGTTGTGGGAACTTTGCAAGTGTTAAAAAGTGGTTCCTGACCCCTCTTACCCAATCAAATGCCGTTTCACGGGAGCAAAAAGCTGAGGAAATACGGAAGTCGCCCACAACAAATACATCTCATGTTGAGACAGATGTTTGTGAAACACTCAAACAGCGTATCGAGCAAGTTAGTCAGAAGAAAAATAACCAGTAGCAGAAGCGATTAAAATTACTACAAATAGACTTCACAAAATAGAAATCATAACAGTGTACCTAGGTAGATCCAAAAGAGAGTTGACGGCAGGACTTAGAAAAGAGGCAGAGGAGAAAGAAACAGGTCCGAACTCTGTGTAATTAAAGAAGAGGAACCAAACTGTAAACAAAAACGGAAATAGCGAAGTGGCCTGTAAATCAAGCAAAAAAGCAGTAACGGGAAAGTACAGTATCAGTAGCAGTACTGAGTGAAGTGAAGGATAAGTCACCAGATCAAATGAAAACCGACGTAAAATTAATTTTGGCAGAAGACATAGAGCTAAAAGAAAGTAATTAATACGGAATGTAAAATGGTCACCGTGAATGCTAACAACGTAGAGTCTGCCCATAAAATTTTGGCTTTCAAACAATGTCTACAAGCGGCGGACTGGAGGAAAAAACAGCATCCATTAGCAAAATACCACGTTATGAAATTTACAGGGTTAAGGCAGTGTTGGGCACTCTAGATACAGAATGCGTTTGACAATCTATAAAACCCTCAGGCAGAGAAATTGAGCTAAGTTTTAATGGACTCAACTTTCAGTTATCACTTAAGCACATTTGTTTTTATTAACGCTTACCATTATGTGTTTACATTATTCTAAAACAGAAAAGAACCCAGCATACTGTACGTACAGAAGTACGTACTGATGCATTGTAACAGTGGTACGTTACCGGACGTGGATTCCTATTCAAAATATTATGCACTTACTGCCCTCTACAAGTCTTAGAAGTTTGTGAAGGGAATTTCCGAACATCCTCTGTGCAATAACACATGATTTTGTCTCGGATAAATGCTGCATGTTAATATTGGAAAGAATACGACCATACAATCCATTACTAAAACATTTAAAGCAGCCCTTCGTTGATATTTTGATGCTATGGAGGTTGTTCGTTAGACTGTCAGCGAAGAGGATGACACGCACAACTGACACAACGCTCTAGTTACACTGTGAACTTCAGCGGGCAGCTCACAAACTTTTAGCAGCATGCTAAAATGCGTGTGATGTCGCAGTTATGAAACTTGCAGTACTAAATCTGTGGAGCAGAACGCGTTGATGAATTAACTTCTAAGACTGTATGTCATTTTTTATTTGAGCAACTTTTTTCTATTCTAATCTTCTTGTGTGCATCTTCGTGTCAGTGCCCTCGCTTCTTCAGTTTCGAACATCTCAATAGTGTCTCGTGGAATTGAGGCATATGTAACTACTGCTGGGGATCCGTCCGTCGGATGGGTGCGTTAAGTTTGGTGGCCACCTAGGTGCTATTTGAAGGGAGCAGGCAATGTTTCGGCATCTGATTTCACCCCTCCCTCTTATCATCTTCCTCACGACCAATCAAAAAACGCACACTTTACTGAAGACGCAATGATCGCATTTCACTATACGAAATACGTACAGCCGGGTGATACTAAAGCCATACGGAAAGGCTAACACTAGGTAGAGAGCCACAGGATAAAAGAAAGTTCCAAGCCATATCCACGAAGTTTGTTACTTTGCCTTTAATACGGTTTACTTTCTCAGACCACGAAGTCTCGATAGAATATTCATTTATTCCGTGACGTCGTTACTAAGTCTGCTTACACCGCCCCCTCGGGGAGTGGTTGGACTCCAAGGTTTATTGGGCCTCACCCCTTTCCTTACTCCCTCATGGATTTGCGGTCGCAGGCCAATTAACGCAGTCATTATCACGAGGCTTTGTTCGGTATACTCTCAGGCCACATTTTCCGAACTGACGCACATCAATTCCGTGGCTCTCTCTGTTTTTCTGAACAACTACACGAACCGATTTCATACCACTTGTGATCGCGATATTCGGATTCAAATAATCGGTTTAGAGCATTTTGAGTAAAGTAGGCAATTTTCCAACTTAGATATTACGATTGCTAGTCAAATTGCTTACTTATTCGAGAATGTAATATCATCAGATAATTCTAAAACTTTTATTCTTTAATATAAAAGACAATCTTGCATACGATTGAGGTATCTGGCCATCAGCATGTTGGGACTTGGGTGGCCAGAAAGAAATATTCTCCTGTGACATACAAAAGCAATAATAGTAAACTGGTGTCACACTTTCCCCAGGAATATGGGTGACCATGTCCTTACTTTAATAACCTCTCGTGCCTAGAAAGAGGACTTATAGCACACCATAAATTTTAGGTTTTTAGATTTTTCTGGTTTACAAATGCTAGAATAATACTGAGAAGCTACACACACACACACACACACACACACACACACACACACACACACACACACACAGGCAGCAGTGTCGAAGTTGAAGAGTGTTACATACAACGAATAACAAATGAGGTAGAACAGAATCATCAAGAACGTACTAATAAGATCCTTATTCTGCCACCATGATCAAAAAATCTGTCGCTATCTTCACTGCTGCAGCCCTTCCTGATAAATAAACGACTATATTTGGTATATTTTTCTCTTCAGTTAGTTTTTGGATCCTGTGATCTCATTATACGCTATGTTGTTCGATTTCACTCGTGTTGCTTCTGAATTTCGAACAAATGCATGGTATATAGATGCCATTTACAGTTTACTATATTATATGTTATTAACTGTTATACGTTGTGTAGAATAAATATTATTGTCATACATTTTGTGACCTCGAGCATCCGAAACACGAGCCAGGACGATCGCACGACGGGAAAACTGAAACACAAGGCAGAACGATAAAACATATCGTACATAAGTTTTCGCGTCAAGCAACCAGCGCTGAACTACTAGTGTAATCAGCGCCTACCATGATAAACATAAATAATCCTGCAATCACTAAATTACCGACGATAAACGTGATCATTATTCCTACTGCTGTCTAACTCGCGCCCTTCTAGTTCAAATGTTCAAATGTGTGTGAAATCTTATCGGACTTAACTGGTCATCAGTCCCTAAGCTTACATACTACTTAACCTAAATTATTCTAAGGACAAACACACACACACACCCATGCCAAAGGGAGGAGTCGAACCTCCGCCGGGACCAGCCGAAGAGTCCAAGACTGCAGCGCCTAAGACCGCTCGGTTAATCCCGCCCTTCTAGTCGGATAATCCAGTATTGATGTTTGTCCAATTCGACAGTCAGTTTCTCTTGATCTCTATCACCTCTAACGAAACTAAATAATTATATATTTACTTGCACGATGATAGAGAACTGTTAGAATTTACTTCGAATAAATTCGCTGAATGCGAATAGCGTGGGTTCAGACAGATGTACTACCTATTAGTGACAGATGAAAAACTCTTGCCGGACCGGGACTCGATCCTAGATTTCCCATTTATCGCGGGCTAACGCTGCATTAGGCTATCCGTTCACGACTCCCGGACTGACTAAAGCTTCCATGTATTACACTGTCCACATCCTTATACCACAGTCTCGCTGGTGCAGGAATCAGAGTATAGCTACAAGCATTTATGATGACTATGAGACTATGGTATAGGCGTGTAGAATTGGGGCCATATGGAAGTTTATGTCGGTCCATGAGGCGTGCACGGATAGCCTAATGATTCGCAGTTTGTCTTTGGCAGTGCAGGGGTGCACACGTGCTGTTTGTGTGCTCGCCACGGAATGAGCGCTCGTCTTGTTTACTCAATAATCGGCCATTTCCTGTGCGCTAGCTTAAAACATATAGATCAGCATGGCAAACCAATACAGAAAATCGATATTCAAATTTCTGTGCCAAAACGAATTTGAACGACTAAAAGCACTCTAAGGAGAACGATTTTGGAGAAGAGGTCGAAATCCTGGCAGCCAATATCATCGGTATATATTTATCCACTGTGAGCAGTACAGTCTACATAAAGATCATGACACAACATGTGAACGGATCCTTTGGGAGACGAAACAAAGCCTCTGCTTCTGCCACACTGATGGCAATGTGAGTCCTGCGGACGTTCATTATGCTTGTTTGGGACTTTGCACGGTCAGAATATTCGGAATTTCATTTAAACTCCCAGCGGAAGACGTCGTGTCGACACTTCGGCCCTGCACCATGGTGCATAGTCATGTTGCAGGAAAGTGGACGCAATCCATCCCGTCCTGAACGGATACTGACAGGCCTGAATTGAACTTAAAGGATATTTTGGCTCATATCTCTAAATCGGTGACTGCTATGCCATCGTCATTTATGGCAAACAACCAACCTGTTCTGAATCTAGAAAGGCAGGCACCTCCGATCTGAATGCATCCAATGTCGCCTCATGCAACTACCACCAGCAGATATTGCGCTGCTGTCTCACGACTGCTGCTGCTTGAGCAAGGCATGCGTCACTCCCTGATGAGCCAACAAAGCATCCTCCGATGCAGCGTAATGATGAAATACGCCTTCTATGTATCGCAGACTCCACTTCGACATCACCGCCCACGTCAAGAGATGACGAGGTTCATGAGGATAGAATGGCGATGGACTTTCTGATCGTGTCAACTGTGGCCTTTGTTCTACAGTGTCATGAGTCAGTGCCTTCATCTGACACAGAATGACACATCCAAAAGCAACGATCCCCAAAGCGCTGTAAGCGGAAGTGCAGGGTAACCTCTCAACAGGTTGAGAACCAGCCACATGAGGACGAGGATACCACCTATCAGAAATATACCCTCATACAGCTACATCTAAATCATACTCCGCAAACCAACAAATAGTGTGTGACGGAGGGTGCTTTCGGTACAACTATATGATCCCTCCAACCCTGTTCCACTCGCGAATAGTGCGTGGGAAGAATAATTGTCGGTAAGTCTCCTTATTGGCTCTACTTTCTCGAATTTTCTCCTCATGGTCAATACGCGAGATGTGTGTGGGGAGACGTAATATGTTGTCTGACTTCTCCTCAAAATTTCAATAGTTCATCTCTCCGTGATGCACAACGCCTGTGTTGGGAGACGTAATATGTTGTCTGACTTCTCCTGAAAAGTGCTGTCCCGAAATTTCAATAATTAATCTCTCCGTGATGCACAACGCCTCCCTTGTAACGTTTGCCAGTGGAGTTTGTTTAGCATCTCCGTAACGCTCTCTCGCCAGCTAAACGATCCCGTGACGAAACGCGCCGCGCTTCGTTGGATCTTATCACCCCAGACGAGGTGTTGGGAGTAGCCAGAGGAAATGATGCAACTTGACGATCTATAGACATTTCCGACTTACTGAGTAACTGGGCACCTGCAGTTCAATGACAGGCTTATCGCCACAATTAACCTGATAGGGATCCCAATATTCAAGAATCGGGCTAACAAGAGCACTATAAGCCACTTATTTTGAGCCTGGTGTCTCCTTTTCCTACTATCTGTTTTCTATGGTCACTCACGATCGGTCTGGATAGTTACGCCTAGATGTTTTACGGCAGACGCTGTCTCAAAAAAAATAGCTCTTAGCACTACGGGACTTAACTTCTTTCGTCATCAGTCCCCTAGGGCTTAGAACTACTTAAACCTAACTATCCTAAGGACATCACACACATCCATGCCCGAGGCATGATTCGAACCTGTGACCGTAGCGGTCTCGCGGCGCCAGACTGTAGCGCCTAGAACCGCTCGACCACTCCGGCCGGCCAGACGCTCTCTCCAGCTGTTTCTCATCAATAGTGTAGCTGTGCAGTAGTGGATTCCTTTTCCCATGTACGCACAATATGTTACATTTATTCATGTTCAGGGTGAACTGTCAGTCTCTGCACCATTCATCAATTCGCTGCAGGTTAAAATGGTTCAAATGGCTCTGAGCACTATGCGACTTAACTTCTAAGGTCATCAGTCGCCTAGAACGTAGAACTAATTAAACCTAACTAACCTAAGGACATCACACACATCCATGCCCGAGGCAGGATTCGAACCTGCGACCGCAGCGGTCACGCGGTTCCAGAGTGTAGCGCCTTTAACCGCTTGGCCACCACAGCCGGCGCTACAGGTCGTTCCGCAAATTCTTACTATCTTCTGGCGTTACTACTTTGATATAAACAACTGCATCAGTTGCAAACAGCCTTAAAGAGCATCCGACGCTTTCTACTAGTTCATTTATGTACCCTATATTGTAAACAGCAGCGGTCCTATCACACTTCCCTCTGGTACTCCGGATATAGAGGCAGGGCCTACACTATTGTCGCTGGCATTTTAGGGATAGCTCCAGCCGAGGAGTTGGGAGTGACCAGAGGAAATGATGCAACTTGACGATCAATAGACGTTTCCGACTTAATGAGTAACTGGGTACCTGCAGTTCAATGACAGGCTTATCGGCACAATTAACCTCAATACGACTAGAGCAGAGGTACATCTGCAGTGAGAGATGCTTCGTGCATCGGATACTGACTGCTTTATTGCAAGAAGTGAACTTAGCATCCCACGCTGACTTCTTTGATTATGCGACATATATGGCTAGCTGATCAGACTGTCAGCGGTACAGCGATACTAATGCTGCACGGTATTGAAATCGAAGATGTGGCATAGGCCTACCTCCCCTCTGGCGATCATGGCGTTTGCTATACGTATTACTTAAGTTCGCGCTCTTATCAGAAACGTACAAACGTCGTGAGAAATCGCAGTATTACTGGGAGAAAACTGCCCCCATATTTCTTGGGCGTTACCTTCCATATATATATTCGCCGACAAGGCATATATCTCTTTTCTGGACTTGTCAAGATATTAGTGAAAGCTGCTTCTCATCGATAACTGGCAGAAAGTACAAGGTGTCCACCCCGGACACATATATCTTACCAGTCACTCAGCCAGTCATCTTGACCATTTACCGGGTGATCAAAAAGTCAGTATAAATTTGAAAACAGAATAAATCACGGAATAATACAGATAGAGAGGTACAAATTGACGCACATTCTTCGAATGACATGGGGTTTTATTAGAACCAAAAAAATACAAAAGTTCACAAATGTCCGACCGATGGCACTTCATCTGATCAGAATAGCAATAATTAGCGTAACAAAGTAAGACAAAGCAAATATGATGTTCTTTACAGGAAATGCTCAATATGTCCACCATTATTCCTCAAAAATAGCTGTAGTCGAGGAATAATGTTGTGGACAGCACTGTAAAGCATGTCCGGAGTTATGGTGAGGCATTAGCGTCGGATGTTGTTTTTCAGCATCCCTAGAGATGTCGGTCGATCACGATACACTTGCGGCTTCAGGTAATCCCAAAGCCAATAATCGCACAGACTGAGGTCTGGGGAGGCCAAGCATGACGGAACTGGTGACTGAGCACACGATCATCACCAAACGACGCGCGCAAGAGATCTTTCACGCGTCTCGCAACATGGGGTGGAGCGCCATCCTGCATAAACATCGTACGTTTCAGCAGTTGTTTATCAGCCAGGCTGGGGATAATGCGATTCTGTAACATATCGGCGTACCTCTCACCCATCAAGGTAGCAGTTACTGACGTTTTGCTGTCCAGCGCCATCTGTCGGACATTTTGTGAACTTAGATTTTTTTGGGTTCTAATAAAGCCCCATGTCATTCCAAGCATGTGTGTCAATTTTCACCTCTCTATCTACATTATTCCGTGGGTTATTAAGTTTTCAAATTTATACTGCCTTTTGATCACCCTGCATATCTCTCACACGATCTTGCACCATGAGTGTTGGATGCCGAACGATGGCGACTTGCCTTCTCAGATCATAGCATCTTCATATGCATGCTAATCATCCAGCAACAAGGGGTATAGCACACCCATGTGATCTGGAAGATGAATGCAATACGCCACCAATAATCGGAATACCGTCAGATTATCACCGCCACATAGATGGTCTGTGAACGATATCTTCCACGATATCCCTGGCCATTGGCATGTTGGATGGAATGTACAAAACAATTGAGACGGATGCTGATACAATCGCTGTTGAGGAATCGCTGAATGGTAACATCATACTTTGGACTTTTATTACCCGATGATTCGTGATCTCACATACCAACCAACGTCATCAAACCGACAGATGTCATGCCGCCGAGTTAAATTCAAAATATTGTTTCCTCCAGGGCAAAAATTGGAAGGGGCTGTTATATGGTCACGGCGTCGAGACCGGGCGAGCGGCGAAATCCCATCTCTGCGCCTTATCGTACTCGACAGCCGCCGACGCCGACAACAGCCAATCGCGGACCTCACTCTGCCGGATGGTCGATCCTTGGCGACCAAGGCGGCCATTGTGGAAGCCTTTGCAGATCATTATCGACGATTTTACCACGAGGAGAATATAGAGGAGGGGAACTAAAACACATTTTCAACACGTGTCACACACCCTGGACGCCACAACAGTATTTGGACATTAAATAAACGATAGACGACTACTGCAGGTGATCAGCCAGAAGTTAACCAGAACCTACTTTGACTTAACGGACCTAGTACAGCGTGTGGAGGACTTTATTTATTTATTTACTTTATTTATTTATTTACTTTATTTATTTATTTATTGTTCCGTGGGACCACATTTAGGAGAAGTCTCCATGGTCATGGAACGAGTCAATACATGAAATTATAACACGATTGTAGAAACAGATAAAATGAAATATAAGAAACATATTCAGGCGACAAGTCGTTAGTTTAAATAAAGAAAATCAAGAATGTAACACTGGAATTTGCTTAATTTTTTAGCTCTTCCAGGAGCTCCTCGACAGAATAGAAGGAGTGAGCCATGAGGAAACTCTTCAGTTTAGACTTAAAAGTGTTTGGGCTACTGCTAAGATTTTTGAGTTCTTGTGGTAGCTTATTGAAAATGGATGCAGCAGAATACTGCACTCCTTTCTGCACAAGAGTCAAGGAAGTGCATTCCACATGCAGATTTGATTTCTGCCTAGTATTAACTGAGTGAAAGCTGCTAACTCTTGGGAATAAGCTAATATTGCTAACAACAAACGACATTAAAGAAAATACATACTGTGAGGGCAATGTCAAAATTCCCAGACTATTGAATAGGGGTCGACAAGAGGTTTTCGAACTGACACCATACATAGCTCGAACAGCCCGTTTTTGAGCCAAAAATACCCTTTTTGAATCAGAAGAATTACCCCAAAAAATAATACCATATGACATAAGCGTATGAAAATATGCGAAGTATACTACTTTTCGTATTGAAATGTCACTTATTTCAGATACTGTTCTAATGGTAAATAAAGCGGCATTTAGTTTCTGAACAAGATCCTGAACATGGGCTTTCCACAACAGCTTACTATCTATCCGTACGCCTAGGAACTTGAACTGTTCCGTCTCGCTTATAACATGCCCAGTTCTTGTTGAATTGTGAGTTAGAAACTGTAAAAACTGAGTCTTACTGTGATTTAGCATCAAATTATTTTCCACAAGCCACGAACTTATATCATGAACTACATTATTTGATAATGTTTCAATATTACACACAAGATCCTTCACTACCAAGGTGGTGTCATCAGCAAACAGAAATATTTTTGAATCACCTGTAATACTAGAAGGCATATCATTTATATAAATAATCGGAAATAAATATAATAGTCTTCACATCGCGACCGAGTTGATACACATGGCCCAGGTTCTCCAGCTACCGAAAGCGATGGCATGCAGACTGAGGGCAGAGTTTTGATATCACCTTACTACTGGATTCTTCCCTTTGGTGAAGTCGGACTGGGACTCGTAAATAAAAGCTGCAGCTTTTCATTTGTGCACAGTGGCGAAACTGTGGATCCATCAACATACATCACTTATGGCTCATCTGTTGGAGAAACTGATGCCAGCACCCATCCCGCCACCTGTTATGTTTCCACACATTGCTCCCTCTCTCGCCTACATCTCGGCATTCACACTCAAATGTAGTTACGTTCAGCCCAATCTCCCCAGCACTCGAACTCCGAAGGCGGGAGTGATTTCCCATTTTCTGCTGATATTCATCGCTTGTAACTTGATTGAGAAGAAAGCCCAGCCACACTATTGTCTGCAGTGTGGAGAGCCATCCAATAGCGCTTCGCCCTTACAGGGGTATGAGCAATGTGGTACCATGCTGCCAACCGCAAGTAGGTGACGAGACACTGGTTGTACGCGATCAGGCTTATGGATTCTCCTCTCTGTCCGCAGTGCTTTGTCCCAGACACTGATGAACACCAGTTAACATGTGGATCTGCGTTTGACGTATAGCCCCGTCTCTCACGATTGACCCACGGCTCCTCCTATGCCCGAAGGATACATATTTCCTGACAGGAAAGGCTCGCACTCTCACATGGCTTAAAGGAATGTCCATTTTCTAATGATTCCGAGATGATAAGATGGCTCTTGACTATAAGCAATATTTCCAAGACAACCACAGCACACTTGACAGCACTACTCGATATCAACACCTTTTTGCAAATTATCTGGACAGTCTCTTCGTAAGCCCCGCTCACAATTGGCGAATGCCATGCAGTGGACGATCCCACCAGAGCGGACCTATGCAGACCTATACACAAGGTGACATGTTTATAGACTTGGTACCAACGGCCACTGTCCGCAGGTGGGAAGTGTGTGAGTGCAGGATTTTGTTTACATAATTATTTTTGTTTCCTTGCTCGTTGTGGTCACCATTTAAGTACTGTAACCGCAGAAAATTTTCATTTTCTTACTCTTTCTTGGATGTTTTCTGTTGACCCATCTAATGGAAGACAGATGCACGAAGTATGTGTGCTTAAATTTTGTTTTATGTTGAAGTGATTTTATGTTATTCAAATTGTTTTCTATGTCTTCTCTACAATATAAACAATTTTTATTAAAAATTATGTCCAAAATTTTGGAGTTAAAGGGGAAAATAATTTCGGAGGGGTGGTTCTGGGACGGAAAAAGGGAGATTACGTGCCCAGGCCTTGGCTTTCAACCCAAGCCTGCTCTCCTTCTTCAAAGCAAGATTTAAAAGAAGCAGTAAATACAGGTTTGAGTCTCACTCCTGCTCAGATTTTCGTGGCACCAGTAGGTAGCATAAGACATTTGTACCTAACACAGCTGAAGCCAAGTTATTCGCATTCATAGAATTTATTTCGAAGTAATTAATTGAGTTAATTGATGGTAACACTTATATGGAAGTTTCTTGGGGTTATTGGCAAAAAAACTAAAACCACTTGAAGCTTTTAAATCCAATAACTGATAACACCAAATATTAAGCATAGCACAGAAAGTACACAGGCAGTCGCTGATTATTTATACATTCTCCGTAATTTAGAATGTGTGACAGCATGTGATTTGCATTCTAATACCTAACATCCCCAACAGAATGCAAGCTTGTTTTATTAACACTGTAAGTTTTCGTAGTTCCTTCCTTTACTCAAACTGTCAGCCACGCTCTTTAATGAACACAAACTTCATTCTTGTCTTCATCCCAGAGAAAGCGCAGACGGATCATCATATGTTTAGTCATTGGATAGTTGCTTTCTATTGATTCCAGTTGTATTGCACTTTGATTGTCAGTGTATTACCAGGGCGCTGTTTTCCTGTTAACAGAGTTCAGTATAGCATAGAACCCAGAAAAAAAGAATATAAATTAAACTATCGATACTCAACAATTTAAGGGCTATATGCGCTTTCAGAATAGTAATTTGTAGTATCTTTGTCATTAGGGACAAAAGGGATGAACTTTTTTGTTTCACTGCCTTCTTGGTTCTGATGTTATAGCTGACGGACGCTTTTGTTACACTCATGCTTAGCGAGATGGGCTTTAGCGTTGCAAGAGTACCGCTTCCAAATTGTATATATTAACAGGAAGGATAACATCATTGCTGATGCTTTGTCCAGGTTGCCATAGGGCATGTCTGAAAATGCAGAACTTATCGAACAGATCAAACATGCATACGTAATTTTCTTGACGTGTGTAAACGTATGTCAGAATTGCAAACTGCTTACTGTAAGTGGAAAAACATTGTGCAAATGGTCACTGAGAATCCGAATTCGGAATTAGTCAAGCAATTTAAGATAAAAGATGGCGTTTTGTACCATAAACCTATGAAAGAGGAAGGACAGTGGCGCACATGTATTCCGGAAAGTTGTTTACGAAACTTTATCTGGTATACCTATAAAACTTGGGGACGCTTTGGCTAAAATCGAACGGTTATGCTGTTACCCGAATTTAGGCGGGTATGTTCACCGAATTTCGAGAACAAGTCTCATATTTCAGAAAACAAAACCGAGCAACCGTTCAACAAGAAACGAATTACATACAACCGTACCGACGCACCCATTACAGCTAGCTTCTTTGGATTTAACTGCACCACTCCCCACAGCACGAGGAGGGTACAAATATATATATTGACAGTTTACGATGTGTTTTCTATGTATCTAAAGATGTATCCGCTAAAATGTTCTACAACTACAGCCATTGTTAACAGGACACAAAAAGATTATATACCCATAATAGGTAAACCGGAAGCTGTCATTTCAGATAATGCTACATATTTTACTAGTTATAAGTGGAAAAATTTTCTTAGAAACCATAGCATAAAACAGATACTGATAGCTATGTTCCATCTGGAAATCAGTCCGGGGGAACGCATATTCAAAGAGATTAACAGAATCATGCGGACATAAGCGTCGAAAAAACATACAAAATGGATTGAATATGTAAACTTATTTCAGAACGTATTTAACCATTTACCACATTCTGCCACCCAATACACGCCAGCAGTCTGAGTTGAAAGTGACGAGTGGGTTACTTCATTGCCAAAGTTAAAATGTCGACAGCGGACTAGAGAAGAGAAGATCAGCAAGGCTTTGACCTCTCTTAAAAAACGTGCCGAAATTAGGAAACGGAAGTTCGTCAAAGAGTTAAGAAAAGTAGAACAGTTTGAAGAAGGAGAGATGATACTGCTAAGGAACAACCCGAAGGCCTCTCTTTCGAATAAAAGAAATAAGAAGTGGCAATTATTGTGTAGTGGACTGTATGTCATTGAAAGGATACCGTATGGATGTAGTTATTTTCTAGCTGATCCTGAGAATAAGAAATCAGTGTGATGTTTAAAGCTTTCCCGGCGTACTGATTACAGTGGCATTCACCTGAAGATGGCCAGAAGACTCTGCGCCGAAATATCGTGGCAGGAAGTTACTGATATCCGGCAGTTCTCCCGTGTTTTTATGGAACAGGAAATCAGTGGTTTATACCCGTATAAGGACTTGAAATTTTTTTATTAATAATGTGTATGTATGTAATACATGTAAGTTTAGGCCTAATAAGTATTTCTTTTCATTAATGAATTTTCACTTTATTTGTAGTCACTATCAAAATTTTTTCCCTAGTATGAAGTAAAAGTTTTGTGCACTTAATGCCACAATAGAATTTGTTAGAAATATGTAATGAAAAATGCAATGATATATCTAAAATTTTGAAAGGGACTAAAGAATTTATTAATTGATCGTGAGCGTGGTACACCTAACGGTACAAGCCGTGAATCAACTAAAAAAAAAGGAAAACAAAGTTATAACAGTAAAATGTCACTAAGATACGTTCATGTTTTGAGTGAACCGGACGGTCAAGTACAGTGATTTAAAAAATATCACGGAACCAGAGACATATTCAGGAGTCCTGTATTATAATGTGCATTCGAATACATTGTGTGTATATTTCGTCATGTAAATAAAATGTTAAAGTTTTCATGAACAATTTAATGAGCCACAAGAGACCGTAAAGAACAGTGACTGTGTGCATATACCCGAATGAACGTTGTGTCAATAAACCGGATTCAGTGTGACCAAAGGTAACGTCATTCACGGGAACTGTACTGTAATGAACAGTGTTCACGAAACAATATAAACGTTACAACTCCAGAGACGTTGGTTTTATTACAGTGGATAAAGGTTAAATGTAGTAAATAGCTTACAGACCATGGCGAACTAATAAGTGTGTTTCGGACAAGGACGTTATTTAACGCAGTCGAAGCACAGCTGATATAAACGGACGTGATGATCGGAGCCGAGTAAGTCAACAATGGTAATCAGTCCGCACAAGCGAACAGACCAGCTGATCTGAGCAAGCGTGTCTGGAGATACCTGTTGGTGACTTTATGAACAGTGGAGTGTGTGACAAAAGTAGTGAGGCTGTGTAAACAGCCTACTCTGGGGCAAAACAGATATGTGAAGCTGAAATTATCGTATGACAAACTGTGCATTTGAACAGTCATACAGCAATACGAGACGAAAATATGAACTGCAACGAATGTGTGACGAACTGTACTTGAACAGTATCAACAGTGGACTTCGTATGTGTTAACAAGTGAACGAGTAATTCATACGCAAACCGACATAAACTGGTGCTGCATGAAACAGTAAAACAGGACGAATAATCGTGTGTTTTCCCCATTCGCAGGAATAAACATCTATTTGCCTATAATGAACTGATGCTGCTGCTGTTCTTGCATTTCATGAAATTTTGCTGCAGAGCGGTGGCGGAGAACATCTGAGAGGAGGGTAGAAGACGACCCACGTTCGGTACGCGGTTGTGTGCGGCTCGTCGCTGTCGCGCGTCAACTGATCGCTCGCCTCGGTGACGTCTCAACCTGCAGTACAAGCTGTCGGGGGCGCAATCCCTCATCACTTCACCAGCTTACCGCGGAAGAAGATTAACAATGAACATTGTAAATTTTGTAAAAAAACATTAACAATTAACTGAATTGAAATCATTTATATCTGCATTTATATCTTTAAATGTTGAACAAGAGTACAGTCCTGTAGCTCTGCCCTGGCTTTCCCTGGGGAGTGGCTTTTCCCCAAATGGGGGAGCATAAAACAAATTATTCCTAGGAAAGATAGTAAAAAGACTGCACTCAACTTCAGAATAAAATCATCCATGTGCAAAAACTGCAATAAAGCATCTGTAATATCACAACTATTGAAATCACATGTGTCTGTTGTCACCTGTTTGGACGCAGACAAACTTAAAATATATTAATACCATGATTAAATCAAACGTCTTCAGTCACCTGTTTGTACGAAGACATTATAAACTGAAGTATACTATCGTGGAATGCCATTTACAAGACTGTATGTAACTATGCAAATGGAATTACAGGGAGCTTTTATAGCATAGCCTCCAGAAAAAAAGAATATAAATTTAATTATCGATACTCAACAATGGAAGTTCTATATGGGCTCTCAGAATAGTAATTTGTAGTAACTTTGTCATTTGGTACAAAAGGGATGAAAGTTTTATGTTTCATTGTCATCTTGGTTCTGATGTTCTAGCTGACGGACGCTTATTGTTCATGGTCTTAACTAATACAATTACCTGTAGTAATGCTAGTTATATTTTGAATATATATGAAACCACTGCTTACAAAAATTGTGTTTTTGTCAGTAGCAAGTACCTTTCCTGCCCATGATTTAGGTATGTAATAATTCAATGTCGCCTTGGCCATTTTGTATAGGCTCATTGTTGTAGCGACGCCATTAATGATAAAAATAATATGAGCTATTTTAATAGTCATTTAATGCTAAAGGTATTAAAAAGAATAATCCTAATAAATGCAAAACAGCGTCTTGTAATATTTTGCAATTCATTTTTGGCCAGAGGCACAGTTTTATTAAGAGTAATTTCTATAAATGTGTACGCTGCTACTGCACATAGGCCGCTATCCTGGAGCATCAAGCCTCACTGAAAAAATAATTGAGCATTGTATTTAATTGGCATATGGCGTATTATTAAAGAAAGATTTTTTAAATCCATCGTTAGTAAGATGGATGTCTTTACGTTGGAATACGTATGATATTACTGGCGACAGCGCCCTGAGGAAATTTAGCCGTGGCTTTTACCAATCTTAAAAAATAATTTTTAAAAAAACATTTCATTCAATTATCAGAACATTCTCTTTCAAAAAAAAAGTTACGGGAAATCAGTTTATAGCTGTTAAAGCCACAGATCTTTCTGAGGTGCCATCGCCACTTATTCTGCGTCCGCCGTAGAAAGCGCTATAATTCACTGCCTGTACGAATGAAATGCAGTTTTTTGTGGAGCTAAAAGATGTACCCAGTGTAGGACCTCCTATCGATAAGACCACTGGGACAGGCTGAAGGACGTAGTTAGGATTTATAAAAAAACGGGGGAGGGGGAGGGGAGGTGCGATTTGATAAAGAGGACCTTAAAAGGGCACATCGCGTTCATTTATATTCAAAACAATTAAATATTTCTTTATTTGGCAATATGATAAGCTCTATTGCCAAACAAATTAAAATACAGTCTTCGATGCTAATAAACTCCTCTACGTTATGCAACTTATTCAGTATACGTTGTCGCTTGTGTAACGTTTATTTACAAACACATTAGGGTTGTGACGGCTGCAATCACTGTTCCAAGGATATTAAGACGACCACATTTCACGGTAGTACATCGTTCTTGAAGTAAAACTTTAAGATATGATATATCATCGTTCCAAAAGAGAGCCATCTTTATGCACAGATCGCCACGCGGGGTAGCTGCGCGGTCTATGGCGCCTTGTCATGGTCCGCGCGACTATCCCCGTCGGTGGTTCGAGTCCTCCCTCGGGCATGGGTGTGTGTGTTGTCCTTAGCGTAAGTTAGTTTAAGTTAGATTAAGTAGTGCGTAAGCTTAGTGACCGATGACCTGAGCAGTTTCGTCCCATAATAAAAAATGGCTCTGAGCACTATGGGACTTAACATCCGAGGTCATCAGTCCCCTAGAACTTAGAACTACTTAAACCTAACTAACCTAAGGACATGACATACATCCATGACCGAGGCAGGATTCGAACCTGCGACCGTAGCGGTCGCGTGGTTCCAGACTGAAGCTCCTAGAACAGCTCGGCCACTGTGGCCGGTGGTCCCCTAATAGCTTACCACAAATTTTATGCACAGATATGTTGATTGGCAGCCGCCTTACCCTGTAAATATCGCTGAACTACGCAGATGTTACTCAAAACAACACTAAAATTAAATGGAGCCTGCCCGAGATGTTCATAACTATTCTCCAAATCAATGTAAGTACTGCTACAAAAGTAACGAAAACACAATTTTTGTATCATCGTTTCTACAAATGAAAACCATTACAGTTTGAAGACAATGATAAAACACCTGGAAAAGAATAACAGCTGCTAAAGAAAGGCCGGCCGAAGTGGCCGTGCGGTTAAAGGCGCTGCAGTCTGGAACCGCAGGACCGCTACGGTCGCAGGTTCGAATCCTGCCTCGGGCATGGATGTTTGTGATGTCCTTAGGTTAGTTAGGTTTAACTAGTTCTAAGTTCTAGGGGACTAATGACCTCAGCAGTTGAGTCCCATAGTGCTCAGAGCCATTTGAGCCATTGCTAAAGAAAAGACTATGAGTAAAAGTAACTATTCTGCATATTTTTCAGTAGATTAAAAAAATGTTTAATACGTTGCGTCTTATGTATCAGTTATTTTTACATGATAGCTATAGTCAACCTATAAACTGATTTGACCATGTTTGCTAAAAACGTTAGCTAAAAATATAATGTAAGAAATAAAAGCCGTGACACGAGATGCACATGTACGTACAGACAAACAAATGATTACAGTTTCAGAAAGATTGGATGATTTATCAAGAGAGAGTTTCACAAGTAAGTCACTAACCCGTTGATCCACCTATGGATCTGATGGAAGCAGTTATTGGGCTTGGCTTTAAATGATAGAATGATATCCTCCTCAGGTATATCTTGCCTAATTCTGCCCAACTGGCGCGTTAGATATTCAAAACCCAGAGCTGGTTACAGGGCCCTGCCGTAATACTCCAAATGTTCTCAGTTGGAGAGAGAGATGGCGAACTTACTGGCGAAGGCAGGATTTGGCAAACACAAAGACAAGCAACAGAAACTCTCGCCGTGTCCGAGCGCCCATTATCTTGCCACTGTGCTGTATCCTGCTATGAAACGAAATGGCATCCCGAACCATCACTTCTGGTGTGTGATGTGGTAAAATATACTTACTTTCAACAGCCGAGATAAGAGTTGTATCATCTGAAGGAATTAAATAGTAGAAATCACTAGAAAATATAGAGAAAACGCAGTCAGTGTGCAATTCTGCAGATGATACTTTCACCATGAGTATGAGCGATGATATTGTAAGTCACATGATGACGATGATGATGATGATGATGATGATGATAATGATAATGATGGAGCCTACATGCCTGGTGGGGGAATATCGACAGATACTTCGATACGACATTGATCTGCTCATGGTGGGCAGTGGAAGAAAGCGATGGGTGAAGAATATGACTATTTGGTGAAAACTAAAAGGTGGTCGTTGGTAGATCTTCCCCAAGAAAGTAGCTATTTAAAACGAAGACAAAGGAGAAGGCAGGAATAATTCGGTAGAAGGCAAGATTAGTGGCTAAAGGATGTGTTCAAGGGAAAAGTACTGGCTATGATGAAGTGTAGACAACAGTTGTAAGGTATACTTCGGTTCGTTATTTATACACTGCTTTGGCTGCTAATTCAACTAAAGATGTATTCAGAAAACGGCCAGATATGTGGTATCTTTACGATTTGAAACATGCAGGGCGTCTGTGGTATCTGAAGTTAAATAATATACTGCTTTAAATGCGAAAGTCAAGAACTGATCTTTGAACAAAATATTCTGGTGACAAATCAATAATTTTATTTGTTACAGTGTACGTAGAATATATCTAATTTTTGCTAGCCATCAGATAAACACACTAGAAATCAAAGAAAAACTAAAACAAACATTTTGTATTAAGGGCAGGGGTAAATGGAAGCAATGTACTGGAATGAACATATCCAGAAATCGTGAAACAGACGTGAGAAATGCAGACTGAAAGAAGTATATCAAAGACGTACTGCTACTGGATCTTACTGGAATGTCAGACAACAAACCTGAATGCAAAATTTGATAAAAATTCTACTGGAAGAAGAGGCAATACACCCTACAGACAAGTGAGATGGAGTCTGCAGTATTTTACACAAGTGAGAAGACGCAATCTTTCACATGCTGTAAACAAGTTAAGTGAAATACTGGCTCGGTATGAAATGAGTTTTCAGGTATTTTCAGTGAACCAAGCATCTGCAACTATGTTTCAGTAAAGAAATCTCCACAGAAGTAACTGCATGTTGTGGTGCAGACTGAGACAAGGACGTTGGCAAAGAGAGGGGTGGGGGGTGGGTGGATGGGGGTGGTGGGGGTAGAAACAGGACCTAATTGCCCTGTAGCGAAACTGAAAGATATTTTGATTTTCAATCATACGACGAAAACGGGATACGCACTGTCGATAGTCAATAAGCCCGTCTATCAGTTCAGTTCTTACTTGCAGCTGAATTTAATGTAAGATGTGCTGGCGTTTATTGTTTGTGTTCTGTGCTGTTGTGGTAATTTATAATTATTGATAAGTTTGTAACAAGAAAGAAGAAGAGAGACGATTTTGACTCGTACAACCGAGTTACGGTAAGTGAAAAATTTGTGCGCCCCACTATACCAGGGTAATTATCTACTTATAGCAGTTTAATGTTAGCACTGGAGTCTTTGTTTGAGACTGGAAAGAACTACAGGGTTGCAGCACTTCGGTATTTCACAAGTCAGTGGAGCGGTACTCATTACAAATAACATTAAATGAATATCAGTGCGTTAAAATAGATTTTTATTTGCCCGTGTCGTCCAAAAATCGCGTCGATCAACAAATCATCGTCAAAACAGTTATGGCTGCATTTAAAAAAAAATTGCCCAAAATTCTATCAGTATTAGCCCAAATAGCAAAATATCGCTCAGTGTGGTCACGTTGGTGGTAATTATGAAAAACATTTCTGATAAGGAACAATGGCGAAGGATTTGTGCAGGGTGAAAGTGGTATGTGATGACACCACATTATATATTTCGTTGGTTTTTAAAAGATTTTTTCAGGGGGCTACATGAATTCGTCATAGTCCCACGCCCCCGACTTTATCGTCCAAAAACTAATTACGCCCCTATAATACTATAATAACTGAGCCTGGAATTCTAAACATAATTAAATCTTAAAATATACGTGGTTTCGTGCACAATCAAATGACTAAACAGGAACAATTAAAAGAAAAACGGGGAACATCACAATTCTTTTTTGTGATGCATTTTATTTTAGAAAACTGTACAACTACCAGTTTTTTCCAAATCCCCCACCCACCGGGATAGCTCTGCGCAATGAGGCGCTGAGTTGAGGCGAAACCGTGGATTCGACAGGTAAGCTGGTTCGAATTCACTCGCCGACAACCTTGGTGATGGTTTTCTGTGGTTTCTTTACAGGCTTCAGTTTAGGTAAATCCTGGGATTGCTTTATTGCTATGGGGCACAGCCACTTCCTTCTTAATTCCTTTCTTCCCTGACAGAATCCAGTTCCCTTAAAGATGCATCCTCTCTGCTTAAATGAAAAGAGCTGTATCAAAGGTGAGCCGAACATCTCTTTGGAGACTCCCGACACTAAAAGCCATACGATAACTAAATAACAATCCACGCTCTCCTTTCATTGGCTGATGTGATTATCTGCTGGGACATTCTGCAGAAAATTATCTTTCTACACTGCAAGAAGTGACCGACGGATATTTAAATGAGGAAATTTGGGGTAGTATAAGGCTGAATAATTTCAGATTCCTTGCATTTTCGTGACCAGGGATTTTGTAAAATGGCCTTGAAGGGTAAAGGGAGATTGAAGCATGACTGCCAAAATACAGCACTCCTAAGTAACGAGATTATATCTCTAGTTGGTGAAAACTCCGAGATCATTCTTGAATAAAATGATTTACCCTTCTTTATGGAAACTCTGTTGTGGACTGGCAAGACAGCCAATCCACTATGACGGGAAGCCGAAAGGCACGCGTTAAAGCTCACGCAGGATGGCGTGAGGTCTGGAACAGGACAATGTCTTGAGACTAGCAAAAAAGGGACGTAGCTTCTGGAATACTTAACTTCAATCCATAATTGGTGAACATCGCTCTTGACGGTACATGTTTTACAAGATAAATAGCAAATGATAATGGCGCCTTGCTAGGTCGTAGCAAATGGCGTAGCTGAAGGCTATCGTCTCGGCAATTGAGAGCGTAATTTGTCAGTGAACCATCGCTAGCAAAGTCGGCTGTACAACTGGGGCGAGTGTTAGGACGTCTCTCTAGACCTGCCGTGTGGCGGCGCTCGGTCTGCAATCACTGATAGTGGCGACACGCGGGTCCGACGTATACTACCGGACTGCGGCCGATTTAAAGGCTACCACCTAGCAAGTGTGGTGTCTGGCGGTGACACCACAAACTCCATATTTTATGGAGTCTCCAGATACTATTTCTGTGTAGGATCTCATTGAATGGAGAAGAACTGTGTTTGGTGCTGAATCCTGCTTCGAATTGTGCCCCGATAACCAGCCAAGACGTTTCTGGAAACGCCCCGGACAGCGATGGGTTACCAACGTCATAACGGCCGATATACGGCCCGACAAAAAAGGCTCTGAGCACTATGCGACTTGACTTCTGAGGTCATCAGTCGCCTAGAACTTAGAACTAATTAAACCTAACTAACCTAAGGACATCACACACATCCATGCCCGAGGCAGGATTCGAACCTGCGAACGTAGCGGTCGCTCGGTTCCAGACTGTAGCGCCCAGAACCGCACGGCCACTCCGGCCGGCACGGCCCGAGAACCAGGAGCCATATTCTTACCCGCCCCTTTCTTCCATTGCCCAGAACCGTTAAACTCAGAAGTTCCAAAACTGTTTTGATTCCTAGATCATATTCGATTTTTTCTCTGTTTTTTATAGAGCCCCCGGCTTTTATGTATGGAATTTATTAATCAACTTCAGATTTGCTTTTTGCGGCTGATACATTGATACTTACTTTGACAGATTTAACTGTTGAAGCAAAAAAAGGTTAACTTTTGTACATTTATTAACTGAATCGACACAAGACGCTTGTTGCTGTTGTGGTCTTCAGTCCAGAGACTAGATTGAAGCAGCTCTCCATGCTTTTCTATCCTGTGCAAGATTCTTTATCTCCCAGTACCTAGTGCAACCTACATCATTCTGAATCTGCTTGGTGTATTCATCTCTTGGTCTCCCTCTGCGATTTTTACCCTCCACGCTGCCCTCCAATACTAAGTTGGTGATCCTTTGATGCCTCAGAATGTGCCCTACCAACCTATTCCTTCTTCTAGTCAAATTGTGCCACAAACTTCACTTCTCTCCAATTCTATTCAATACCTCCTCATTAGTTACGTGATCTACCCATCTAATCTTCAGCATTCTTCTGCAGCACCACATTTCGAAAGCTTCTATTCTCTTCTTGTCCAAACTATTTATCGCCCATGTTTCACTTCCATACTTGGCTACACTCCATACAAATACTTTCAGAAATGACTTCCTGACTTAAATCTATACTCGATGTTAACAAATTCCTCTTCTTCAGAAACGCTTTCTTTGCCATTGCCAGTCTACATTTTATATCCTCTCTACTTCGACCATCATCAGTTATTTTGCTCCCCAAATAGCAAAACTCCTTTACTACTTTAAGTGTCTCATTTCCTAATCTAGTTCTCTCAGCATCACCCCGACATATATCGACTACATTTCATTATCCTCGTTTTGCTTTTGTTGATGTTCATCTTATATCCTCCTTTCAACTCACTGTCCATTCCATTCAGCTGCTCTTCCAGGTCCTTTGCTATCTCTGACAGAATTACAATGTCATCGCCAAACGTCAAAGTTTTTATTCCTTGTCCATGGATTATAATACCTACTCCGAATTTTTCTTTTGTTTCCTTTACTGCTTGCTCAACATACGGACTGAATAACATTGGGGATAGGCTACAACCCTGTCTCATTCCCTTCCCAACCAATGCTTCCATTTCATGCCCCTCGACTCTTATAACTGCCATCTGCTTTCTGGTCAACTTGTAAATAGCCTTTCGCTCCCTGTGTTTTACCCCTGCCACCTTCAGAATTTGAAAGAGAGTTTTACAGTCACTATGGTTAAAAGCTTTCTGTAAGTCTACAAATGCTAGATACGTTGGTTTGCCTTTCCTTAATCTATTTCCTAAGATAAGTCGTAGGGTCAGTACTGCCTCACGAGTTCCAACATTTCTGTGAAACCCAAACTGATCATCCCCGAGGTCGGCTTCTACCAGTTTCTCCATTCGTCTGTGAAGAATTCGTGTAAGTGTTTTGCACCCGTGCGTTATTAAACTGATAGTTTGGTAATCTTCACATCTGTCAACATCTGGTTTCTTTGGGATTGGGATTACTATATTCTCCTTGAAGTCTGAGGGTATTTCGCATGTCTCATACATCTTGCTCACCAGATGGTAGAGTTTTGTTACGACTGGCTCTCCCAAGGCTGTCAGTAGTTCTAATGGAATGTTGTCTACTCCCGGGGCCTCGTTTCGACTTAGGACTTTTAGTGCTCTGTCAAACTCTTCACGCAGTATCATATCACTTATTTCATCTTTGTCTACATCCTCTTCCATACCTATAATATTGTCCTCAAGAACATCGCCCTTGTACGTTGTTGTTGTTGTTGTTGTTGTTGTGGTCTTCAGTCCTGACACTGGTTTGATGCAACTCTTCATGCTACTCTATCCTGTGCAAGCTTCTTCATCTCCCAGTACCTACTGCAACCTACATCATTCTGAATCTGCTTAGTGTATTGATCTCTTGGTCTCCCTCTACGATTCTTACCCTCCACGCTGCCCTTCAATGCTAGATTTGTGATCCCTTGATGCCTCAAAACATGTCCTACCAACCGATCCCTACTTCTAGTCAAGTTGTGCCACAAACTTCTCTTCTCCCCAATCCTATCCAATACCTCCTCATTAGTCACGTGATCTACCCACCTTATCTTCAGCATTCTTCCGTAGCACCACATCTCGAAAGCTTCCACTCTCTTCTTGTCCAAACTATTTATCGTCCATGTTTCACTTCTATACATGGCTACACTCCATACAAATACTTTTAGAAACGACTTCCTGACACTTAAATCTATACTCGATGTTAACAAATTTCTCTTCTTCAGAAACGATTTCCTTGCCATTGCCAGTCTACATTTTATATCCTGTCTACTTCGACCATCATCAGTTATTCTACTCCCTAAATAGCAAAACTCATTTACTACTTTAAGTGTCTCATTTCCTAATCTAATCCCCTCAGCATCACCCGATTTAATTTGACTACATTCCATTATCCTCGTTTTGCTTTTGTTGATGTTCATCTTATATCCTCCTTTCAAGACACTGTCCATTCCGTTCAACTGCTCTTCCACGTCCTTTGCTGTCTCTGACAGAATTACAATGTCATTGGCGAACCTCAAAGTTTTTATTTCTTCTCCATGAATTTTAATACCTACTCCGAATTTTTCTTTTGTTTCCTTTACTGCTTGCTCAATATACAGATTGAATAACATCGGGGAGAGGCTACAACCCTGTCTCACTCCTTTCCCAACCACTGTTTCCCTTTCATGCCCCTCGACTCTTATAACTGTCATCTGGTTTCTGTACAAATTGTAAATAGCCTTTCGCTCCTTGTATTTTACCCCTGCCACCTTCAGAATTTGAAAGAGAATATTCCAGTTAACGTTGTCAAAAGCTTTCTCTAAGTCTACAAATGCTAGAAACGTAGGTTTCCCTTCATTAATCTTTCTTCTAAGATAAGTCGTAAGGTTAGTATTGCCTCACGTGTTCCAACATTTCTACGGAATCCAAACTGATCTTCCCCGAGGTCCGCTTCTACCAGTTTTTCCATTCATCTGTAAAGAATTCGCGTTAGTATTTTGCAGCTGTGAGTTATTAAACTGATAGTTCGGAAATTTTCACATCTGTCAACACCTGCTTTCTTTGGGATTGGAATTATTATATTCTTCTTGAAGTCTGTGGGTATTTCGCCTGTCTCATACATCTTGCTCATCAGATGGTAGAGTTTTGTCATGACTGGCTCTCCCAAGGCCATCAGTAGTTCTAATGGAATGTCTACTCCCGGGGCCTTGTTTCGACTCTGTATATACTTATTCCACCTTTCTGCTTTCCCTTCTTTGCTTAGAACTAGGCTTCCATCTGAGCTCTTGATATTTATGCAAGTTGTTCAGTTTTCTCCAAAGGTCTCTTTAATGTTCGTGTAGGTAGTATCTATCTTACCCCTAGTGATATGCGCCTCGCCGGCCGGAGTGGCCGTGTGGTTCTAGGTGCTACAGTCTGGAGTCGAGCGAGCGTTACGGTCGCAGGTTCGAATCCTGCCTCGGGCATGGATGTGTGTGATGTCCTTAGTTAGGTTGAATTAGTTCTAAGTTCTAAGCGACTCATGACCTCAGAAGTTAAGTCGCATAGTGCTCAGAGCCATTTGATATGCGCCTCTACATCCTGACACTTGTTCTCTAGACCTCCCTACCTAACCATTTTGCACTTCTTGTCGATCTCATTTTTGAGACTTTTGTATTCCTTTTTGCCTACTTCATTTACTGCATTTTTATATTTTCTACTTTCATCAATTAAATTCAATATCTCTTCTGTTGCCCAAGGATTTCTATTAGCCCTCGTCTTTTTATCTACTTGATCCTCTGCTACCTTAACTATTTCATCTCTCAAAGCTACCCATTCTTCTATTACTGTATTTCTTTCCCCCATTCTTGTCAATCGTTACCTAATGCTCTCCCTGAAGCTCTCTACAACCTCTGGTTCTTTCAGTTTATCCAGGTCCCATCTCCTCAAATTCCCTCCTCTTTGCAGTTTCTTCAGCTTTAATCTACAGTTAATAACCAACAAATTGTGGTCAGAGTCCACATCTGCCCCTGGAAATACAATTTTAAGCCTGGTTCCTGAATCTCCCTTCTTACCATTATATAATCTATCTGAGACCTTCCAGTATCTCCAGGCTTCTTACATGCATACGACCTTCTTTTATTATTCTTGAACCAAGTGTTAGCTATGATTAAGTTATGCTCTGTGCAAAATTCTACCAGACGGTTTCCTCTTTCATTTCTTCCCCCGAATCCTACTATGTTTCCTTCTCTCCCTTTTCCTACTCTCGAATTCCAGTCACCCATGACTATTAAATTTTGTCTCCCTTCACTATCTGAATAATTTATTTTATCTCATCATACATTTCATCAATTTCTTCGTCATCTGCAGAGCTAGTTGGCATATAAACTTGTACTACTGTAGTAGGCATGGGCTTTGTGTCTATCTTGGCCACAATAATGCGTTCACTATGCTGTTTGTAGTAGCTAACCCGCACTCCTATTTTTTTATTCATTATTAAACCTACTCCTGCATTACCCCTATTTTATTTTGTATTTATAACCCTGTATTCACCTGAGCGAAAGTCTTGTTCCTCCTGCCATCGAACTTCACTAATTCCCACTATATCTAACTTTAACCTATCCATTTCCCTTTTAAAATTTTTGTAACCTACCTGCGCAATTAAGGGATCTGACATTCCACGCTCCGATCCGTAGAACGCCAGTTTTCTTTCTCCTGATGACGACGTCCTCTTGAGTAGTCCCCACCCGGAGATCCGAATGGGGGACTATTTTACCTCCGGAATATTTTACCCAACAGGATGCCATCATCATTTAATCATACAGTAAAGCTGCATGCCCTCGGGAAAAATTACGGCTGTAGTTTCCCCTTGCTTTCAGCCGTTCGCAGTACCAGCACAGCAAGGCCGTTTTGGTTAATGTTACAAGGCCAGATCAGTCAATCATCCAGACTGTTGCCCCTGCAACTACTGAAAAGGCTGCTGCCCCTCTTCAGGAACCACATGTTTGTCTGGCCTCTCAACAGACACCCCTCCGTTGTGGTTTCACCTATGGTATGGCTATCTGTATCGCTAAGGCTTCCCCACCAACAGCAAGGTTCATGGTTCAGGGGGGGGGAGGGGGGGGGACGTTGACAAGACGCTTAAGTAGTAAAATTTATGTATTAATTTATTAATGTATTATGTATGAATTTATGTATTAATTTTACAAGACGCTTATCTAGTAAAATTAATACATAAATGCTTGTAATATGAGGGATTATCCTGATGATTTATTAGAAAATTTTCAATATTTGGCTTCAGTTTAGTGAGGTTCCACCTTAAAGTTCCTCGGTCAGTGAAACCTCTTTCGCCGAGATAGGGAGGCAGTAAAAGCCTTAAAACCTTTCCCGCGAAAGCCCATAATACAGTGTACGTAAGAGGTATGTCTCTGTGAAGCCAGAATTACTCATGTTCATTTCTAAACTGTACCTTAAGTTCTTCGTTACTGCTTATTCCGATCAGTTTTTCTTGTAGTATTACATCAGTTTCTTTAGTATCATTGGACGGATTGATAATTAATCAACTGTGGTATTTCTATAGTCGAAACATTCTCGAACCTTGTTTCAAAATCCGTATGAGGGACATTTGAATGTTGAATGCATGTTGAAATGTCGTCATCCGGACAGTGTGTCTGTGAGAAATTGGAATACTGGGAATATTCGCGCGGTCCTATGTTTTGCTTTATTGGTTTAATTCTGTCAAGATGGATTTTTTTCAATCAAATTTAGACGGTCACATTGCAACTGCAAGTTAACCTCTTAAATATTGTAAACAAATCTGTTAAATACAGTACTGGATGCTTTGCAGTTGTTTATATTTTCTTTTAAATTTGGATCTTTATCATCCAAAAGCACTGAAAAAACTAATAAATAGCGAGAGAGGTCTCGTCAGACATAAACCTTTTGACAGCCAGCGCTCTTCATTGTGAAGGAGTAATCCATCAAAGCTCTCGTCAAAACTTGCCACATTTCGAAAGTGATGAGTGAAGTCACCTTTGAGAAAAAGTTCCTCATATGATAGTTGTCTTCCAAAAATATTCTGTAATGCCTTGATCAAATAATTTGACAGAGAACTAAAACCATCCAGACTATAGCCAATAATGTAATGACAACATGTGGAAAATTTGGTTCAGTAGCATCTCGAGGAGTAAAAGCTACATTAGCTTACATGTGCCCAAGTATTTTTTCGTACGTCCCCACCTTAAACCAGTCTTTACCCCAACCAAGACTGACACTGGATCAGAAACAGCAGCTCACACAACCACTACTATTAATGCCACGAGGACACCTACTGCATCCAGTCTTCTATCGAAAGAGTTTTTGTCTTTGAGTAATCCTCCAGTCACAAAAACGCTTCAACCCAAAATATCGTTGATCTTTGCAGCGGGGGGAGGGGGGGGGGAAGGGGGACGGACGGACGAGTACGAATGATGCGAACGGTAAAATCATCTTATAATTTAAGTGCAGTGTAGACTTTCTGCCGGCCGCGGTGGTCTCGCGGTTCTAGGCGCGCAGTCCGGAACCGTGCGACTGCTACGGTCGCAGGTTCGAATCCTGCCTCGGGCATGGATGTGTGTGATGTCCTTAGGTTAGTTAGGTTTAAGTAGTTCTAAGTTCTAGGGGACTGATGACCACGGCAGTTGAGTCCCATAGTGCTCAGAGCCATAGACTTTCTGTTTATTAGTGATGCCTCTGAGCTTCAAACAAATGAATTATGCATAAATGTTCTTTGTAGTTTACTATTACGCAGTGTAGGGAAACACCACCACGACTAACACAGGCTTCAGTCTAGACTGGTTGGTAAAAGTGGACTTACGACTGGAGGAATAGCGGCAGTTATGACAGTAGTAATAAAAAATTTGTATTAAATATAGTATTTAGCAACAGAAGAACCAAATTGCATTACAATTATGCCCAACGCAACCGTGGACGTCTAGAGCGGTGGAAAGGTTGTCACTCCGGCCCCTTAACCACATTCACCCTTTCTTTTGACACCTCTGCAATGGAGGTCAGAACCGCGACGCCCAACATAGAACTCACGCGGTTTTCTCATGGGCGGCCGAGGAAGACATTTCAGACACACCGCCGCTCGGAAACGAAACGGTATGGTCATATGTCGTGGCATAAAGGGCGGCAATGGAACACCCCTTCCCTTGGAGAGTTGATTCACACACATTCTGCCGTCGGAAAAGCCAGTTCGCAGTTTGTTGAGCAATAGGAGGACGTTCTTGACACCCTTTGACACTGCCAACACCCGTAGCGCTATTTAACCCTTCTCTAATGATATTGTGGGGCAACAACCATAATGAATGTGATTGCACCCGTTCGGAGTGCAGTGTGACTGAAATGTTTCCTCTACTGTACAGGGTGGAACTAGCAGGGACCGTTCAAAACCGTTCGGCGAAATTTGAACGCAATCCCAGAGCAGCATACGGTGCGTATGCGTTTTCAGTCCTCCTGTTCGGCGTCGTCCTGTGGCGTGATGATGGAGGGAGGCGACATTGACACCTGCGTGAATGAAATAGCGGAGCGGCCCTCTAATACCACAGAGTTTGGTATCAACCTCGTTACCACCAGCCAACCTTTGTAGAACGCCTTGAACATGTGCCTCTAGAGACAGAACCAATGACGAGAGTCATAGGCGCTTGCAATCAGGGTACGCTTCTGTCCTTGGGCCCGTTAGTGGGTCATACGTAATTGAAGAGTGTCGATTGTGTTGTATGTCTTCAAACGCCCAGCGTTTCGTCACAGGTTCGGATACATATTTACAGTGCCCAACATAGGCGGTCGGGTGGCACCGAGGATGTTATGGAACTTATTTTATTCGCACAAAAAAATGGTTCAAATGGCTCTGAGCACTATGGGACTCAACTGCTGTGGTCATTAGTCCCCTAGAACTTAGAACTACTTAAACCTAACTAACCTAAGGACATCACACACATCCATGCCCGAGGCAGGATTCGAACCTGCGACCGTAGCAGTCGCATGGTTCCGGACTGCGCGCCTAGAACCGCGAGACCACCGCGGCCGGCTTATTCGCACATGTATCTGTGTCGCACCCCTCCGTCATCACACCACACGAGGGCGCCAAACAGGACGGGTGAAAAAGTATGAGCACCCTTTGCTGCTTCTGCTGTGGTCATTAGTCCCCTAGAACTTAGAACTACTTAAACCTAACTAACCTAAGGACATCACACACATCCATGCCCGAGGCAGGATTCGAACCTGCGACCGTAGCAGTCGCATGGTTCCGGACTGCGCGCCTAGAACCGCGAGACCACCGCGGCCGGCTTATTCGCACATGTATCTGTGTCGCACCCCTCCGTCATCACACCACACGAGGGCGCCAAACAGGACGGGTGAAAAAGTATGAGCACCCTTTGCTGCTTCTGCTGTGGTCATTAGTCCCCTAGAACTTAGAACTACTTAAACCTAACTAACCTAAGGACATCACACACATCCATGCCCGAGGCAGGATTCGAACCTGCGACCGTAGCAGTCGCATGGTTCCGGACTGCGCGCCTAGAACCGCGAGACCACCGCGGCCGGCTTATTCGCACATGTATCTGTGTCGCACCCCTCCGTCATCACACCACACGAGGGCGCCAAACAGGACGGGTGAAAAAGTATGAGCACCCTTTGCTGCTTCTGCTGTGGTCATTAGTCCCCTAGAACTTAGAACTACTTAAACCTAACTAACCTAAGGACATCACACACATCCATGCCCGAGGCAGGATTCGAACCTGCGACCGTAGCAGTCGCATGGTTCCGGACTGCGCGCCTAGAACCGCGAGACCACCGCGGCCGGCTTATTCGCACATGTATCTGTGTGGCTTATTCGCACATGTATCTGTGTCGCACCCCTCCGTCATCACACCACACGAGGGCGCCAAACAGGACGGGTGAAAAAGTATGAGCACCCTTTGCTGCTTCGGATTGCCTTCGAAATTCGTTGAGTGGTTTTGAACGGTCTTTAAGTAGTTCCACCCTATGTACCACAGTAGAACTTGGATTTCACTGCGCTCCAAAGAGGTCAATCACCTTGAATGGCGTTATTGACACACTTCCTTGCAGATAGAACTCAAAACGTCGCTCTTAACGAAACAAAATCGACAGATGTAAAGGTGATTTCTGAGGTACCGGTACCTGAAGGAAGTGTGGTAGGCGCGTTACTGTTTACTGTATATATAAATGATCTAGTAGCAGGTATCAGATACTCTTTAAGGCTCTTCACAGATGATGCGGTTGTCTATAACGAAGTAGGAACGCCAGAAGATAGTAAAGATATGCAGAATGATCTCCAGAGAAGTGACGAGTGGTGCAGTCTCTGGCAGTTGACCCTGAACTTAAATAAATGTGACATACTGCACATATATAAGAAAAGAAATTCACTATTGTACAGCTACACTACTTATGACAAACCGCTGGAAAAACTATCTACCGTAAAATACCTAGGTGTAACTATCTAGAGCGACCTCAAGTGGAATGACCACATAAAACAAATAGCGGAATAAGCAGATGCCAGACTCAGATTCATAGGAAGAATCTTAAGGAAATGTTACTTATCCAAGAAGGAAGTGGCTTATAAGGCAGTCGTTCGGCTTGAGTATTTTTCATCTATCTGGGATCCCTACCAGGTAAGAGTGATAGAACAGATGGAGAAGATCCAATGAAGAGCGGCGCGTTTCGTCACGGGATCGTTTAATTGGCACGAGAGCGTTACGAAGCTGCTCAACAAACTCCATTGGCAGACGTTACAAAAGAGTCGTCGTGCATCACGGAGAGATTTACTATTGGAATTTCGGGACAGGGCTAACTGGGAAGAGTCGCACAACATATTACTTCCCCCAACACATGTCTCGCGTAATGACCACGAGGAGAAAATTTGAGTACTTAGAGCCAATACAGAGGCTTACCGATAATTATTCTTCCCTCGCGCTATTCGCATTTGTTGGAGGGCTCAGTGAATAGTACAAAAGAACTCTCCGCCACACACCACATGGTGTCTTGCGAAGTATGGTGTACATGTAGATGTAGTAAAGGGTTGAATAAGCCGAGCAGTGTGAAGGATTATCAACAACGTCGTCCTGTTGATCATCACACACGTTCGAGAGGTTCAAATGGCTCTGAGCACTATGGGACTTAACATCTGTGGTCATCAGTCCCCTAGAACTTAGAACTACTTAAACCTAACCAACCTAAGAACATCACAAACATCCATGCCCGAGGCAGGATTCGAACCTGCGACCGTAGCAGTCCCGCGGTTCCGGACTGAGCGCCTAGAACCGCTAGACCACCACGGCCGTCGATCATCACACACGTGATCTTTAATTGTGTTGCGCAATATAAAAGCTGTATTATTAGGAATAAGGTAAACCAGCCAGGTTAGCCGAGAGTGTTAATGAGCTGCTTCCTGGACCCGGGTAGGCGCTCTGGCCCGGGATTGAATCAGCCCGGCGGATGAACGACGAGTGCCGGTGTGCCGGGCAGCCTGGATGTGGTTTCTAGGCGGTTTTCCACATCCTGCTAGGCGAATATTGGGGTGGTCCCCATGTCCCACCTCAGTTACACGACTCGCAGATATTTTAAAACGTGCGCACTATTTCATGGCTTACACTCGACGCAGACGGCTGGGGTACACTAATTCCATCCCAGGGGGTACAAGGTGGCGACAGGAAGGGTATCCGGCCACCCTCTGACACTAACGTCGCCAAATCCATAGTAACTAGGCCGACCCGCGTTGCAGTGGGACAAAGGCCCAAACAAAATGATGATTATTAGGAAAAGTAAAGGGAAAGTGCTGGTCCATTCTCTTAGGAGTATTCGATTTCTATGTCACATAATTGGTTCAAATGGCTCTGAGCACTATGGGACTTAACATCTATGGTCATCAGTCCCCTAGAACTTAGAACTACTTAAACCTAACTAACCTAAGGACAGCACACAACACCCAGCCATCACGAGGCAGAGAAAATCCCTGACCCCGCCGGGAATCGAACCCGGGAACCCGGTCACATAATTAATGGTACTTGAAAACACAGAACTTATCTAGTAATGTGACATTTATATTGATACCCCATAAGCCATGTTAAGGTGTTTGAAAGTGTTCCGTGTACCACAGTCACTTGCCCCCCCTTCCTACTACATTCGGGAATGGCGCGCAAGGAGAACAACTGTCAACCAGCCTCCATATCAACTAAATTTCTTTTATGATTTGCCGCCCTGGTCATTTCGAAGATATGTGTGAAAGAAAGACGTGTTTACTTGAATCTTCCCAGAGTGTAATCTCTCGGAAATTTATCACTATTCTCCATGATGCACTACGCTTCTCTTGTCATGACTGCCAATGATGTCAGATTTGCATGATCTCCATTTTGTCTATTATAAGCAAGTGTGGTGGGTAAAATTCCAGTTAGAAATCAAGGCAAGTTCTAATAATCAGAGACAGAACGTAGACATATATAGAGGGCTACAGCGGGACGAAGCCTCTCCGTCGTTTCTAGGTACACGGTTCAGTACAATACAGCTACTTTTCTGTTCTCACTTACTTTGCTGATTTCTAGCGACATGTACTCTCCACATTTGTCTTTCCTATCTCTGGTGGCGAGTGTTAAGCTCGATTTGGAGGCGTAGCACTCGAGAGTTCGCCAGCAGTGCGTGGCGGTTGGCTAGGGGAGCAAACGCCTGAAGAGTCTAAACAGGAGTCACGATCGATGGCGGTCGTGTTTGCACTTGTTCTGCGCACCGGCCCTCCGCTGTGAATATCGTAGCCAGTGCTAGAGTCAAATGTGACCGTAACGAGTTATTTAGTGAACTTTTATTGTATTTGTTGCGTGTTGTCGTGGCTCTAGATGGTGGTAAGCAACAAAAGCAATAAAATTCACACAATCAAGTGAGAGACATAATTTGCAGTACATACGTTTTCTTATAGAACAGAGCACGTGTCTGCCACAATTGTCGCTTGGAAGCAGCAACAGTGTAGTCCCCGTCCGAGCTGCCAAGCCGCCATCGTTCATGGATCAGACTACTGGGGGACTGATGGCCGACGCTGCTGCTGTCAACATGGGAAACCACTCCAGCTGCAGCTAAGTGTGCTCTTTACTTTTGCACATCTAGAGCACAACACCGCCGCAAGCAAGGAAGTGCTTGCTGTAAAGTGTTTTCTGCTAAGGTAGTGCGTTTTGATTACTATAGTCCGTCCAACTGCACAACAATTAGTTACTTCCATTTCGCTGTCTGCCTTTCTTTCTTGATATGTTTGTACCCCAAATTCTGCGTCTCGCCCTTTCATTTAGTGTTTCATTGCAGATGATAATCACACCAAAAGCAAAACACAAACAAACAAACAAACAAACAAACACACATACACACATACACACACACACACACACACACACACACACAAACGAAATACACACGTTTCCTACAGCACTAAGCATACATTTCTGCATACTTCCGCACAAAAGCCGATTCAGCGATTTATACCGATATTAAACCACAGAGATCCGCTTACATTAGATAATCTTCGCACGACACTGCGTGAGGCCGTTTATTTAAAGGCTATATAAGTTAATCATTGCGACTGGAACACGAGAGTCAAAAATACAACAACCTTTTGCAATGCAGTGTCATAGCGTAGCGGTTAGCGTATAAACGTGATGTGTTGAAGATCGAAAGTTCGAATCTCGTCAAATATAATGAAATTTTTTTACTTTTGTAAATCTAATCAAAAGACTTTGGATTATCATGTTTATCCACTTAATTGGTTTAATATTTCTTTTTTTTTCAAATACTTCGTCGTGTCGTTCTCATCATTGTATTAACTTTTTTATTTGCGCTTATTTTTCTTCTTTTTTTCGTTTGGCATTTGACTGTGTCGCCTTTAGTCTGTATCCAAGTGCCAACTGGAACTGCTCATCGATTGGTAATGCGGCACCCTTTGTATAAGTACAAAACGCCTCGTCTGCCACAGTTCAGTCATTCGTCACACAAAACCAACTGCCGATAGAGCATTTTCCACTTTCGTTGTATCCCGCAACAGCCGCTTCCAACATTAACAGCGATACACAT